>NC_088245.1:191826620-192074120 GCF_036013445.1 Caloenas nicobarica
CAACTGCATGGAGCTGGCATCTTTGTAAGGCTCCTGGTACACAGAGAGGCTAATTTATAAATGCTCCTTTTGCTCTGCTGTTTTATTTATGAGTGTTGTCTGCACATCTTATTGCTTTGAACCATCTCTGAGGTGCTTCTTAGGGATAATCAACTGTCCATCCATTTACTTATCCATTGAAATAACAAGTGATTCACCTCTGTCTTAGGCTGTGTTAGAAACTAAACATTCTCATAATCTTTAATGTGACTCGCTAATCCAAGTAGCATTGAAAGCTCCCTGTTCTCCTTTATGGCTTTTCAGGAGATGACAGTGTGCCTCCAATGTCCCTCTGCTTCACTGCGGACGGGCTGGACCAGGAGTGCAGCCAGGTCCCAGGATGACATTGCCCTCAGAGCTCCCGCTCACTCGCTTTACCCCACACTCAGCCAGGACAGAGGTTTTAGCACCCGCCCTGCCTGGAAGCTCAATAGCTTTAGGGTGGTAACTCACAATTCAGGCTGTAAGGACAAGGATGTCTGTGAAGCACCGTGTTGTGGAGAAAGTCAGGAAAGTCCTGAAAGATTAGTAAAATCTGTCTTTGAAATAGATTAGTGAATATGCTATCATTTCAGTGCCAATTTTCACTGCAATTTTTACAATTTATTTCACAATCTAGATTTTTGTCACCCTGCTCTCCAGCAATTTCTTCATGTCTGTAGCTCCAAAAGGGCCAAACCTAACTAGTCTGTTACTGTCTTTAAACTCCTTTCTACATATTTTCTCACTCTGGTAGCCTAGGGAACTCACTGACTCACCTTTTAGGTTATCAATTTTCATGCCATCAGCTATTAGCTCATCATACATCTACTAGACCAACCTAACTTACTCATCTTAATACACATATTTTATCTCCATTGAAAGTTCTCTTTACCTAGATTTTTATGTAGATTTTTTTTAAAAAGTTGACACAAATTATTTGGATATTGTTCTCGACTTGATTTCTATAGAGTGCATCCAGGAACTCCATGTCGATCAGGGATCTCAGAGAAACAGAAGTTTCATTTGCATAAAGACAGAGCTCCGTTAAAGAGTGACATCTGAACTGGTTTTCTGTTGGTTATTTTCAAGGAAAAAGGATTCTACAATGGGTAGTCTGGGAGTTAGATGGGTTTTTTCTCCTATTTGTTTCATAATTTTTTTTCAAGTTTTCTGTGGATAAATAATATATAGTTTGTAAGAGGTACAAAATTTGCTTACATATAGCATTGGATGCTGTAAAATTGTTGTCTTGGACATGGCACATCCACCAAACTGGTGTAATGCTGTGTATTCCTTTAGGAGATTTTTTCCAAGTAGTGATTCTGGGAGGTTGGAGAATAGAAAGGGAGGTCTGTTAATGTTTCCCTCATCTTTCTCATGCCATTATATGCTGCCTATTCTTTCACAGGCTCTAGTATGCACATTATTCAAATTCAGAATTACTGAGGTAAGATGCCAGCTTCATTGCACTTCAGCCAAAAGCTGAATTCTGATAAAAGGCCTTGGTGTAGCCCATCCACTTGGTTGTTTCCAGAATCATCACACAGCAAAGCTCAGAGAGAAATTGTTACTGGCCAGGAACACCCAATACCTTTATTGCAAAAGCATCACAGGTGAAATATCACTGCATCAGCACCTGCACACAATGTGCTGTCAGAAAAACACGCACCGTACTCTCAGTTTTTATTTATATGTGCTTCTCTTGTGTTCTTGGTGTTGGGGGAGAATTTTTGTGCAACACACTCATGCTCACAGATCCTGGAGCCCTTGGTCAGATCAGAGTGTGGTCAGATTTAGGGCTGGAGCAGCCAGAGACACACCCCCCACCCCGTGCCTGCTTTTTCCTGCCCCTCTGGCTTCGTCTGCTGTTGCACCCATATCAGTGTTCGCAGTGAATCGAGCTGAGGCACGGCTCCAGCTGAAAAATAAGCTGGCAAAAAAGGAGCAGCCAAGTTCCCTATTGCAAATGTTCACACAACCCACAGACTGCTCTGCTGGTGTGATGAGAGGGCATCGTGAGCGTGAACTGGCCCTCACCAGCTGCCCCCAACAGCAAGGAGCAGCAGCTGCCTGACTCACCTGTAACAAAAAAATGGTTCCCAGCAGGGTAAGGCTGTGCTGAACCAGTCAAGGTACTTTGCCATGTCTGGCCATGCAGTACATGAAAGACCTGGGCTGAGGCTGCAGGGTATAGAAGCTTTTGTGTTAAAAGTTATGCCGTAAGCTTGCTTTGCAAGAGACTTCAAGGCAGGAAGCAAAACTGTTAATTAATTAGGAATATTCACAGGCCCCCAGTAGATGTTTTATTCTTTAATTAATTGCTGTGTTACCAGGTTGCTCAGTCAAGGTGAGGCCTCCTTAAGGCCAAGCTGACCTGATGGTGAACTGCCACTAGATAAACTGGTCTGGCACCTCTTCTCCAACTCCACAGTCACATCCCCTTTGTCGTGTCAGCTCTGGCACAGGATAATGACTTTCTGCAAGAGAAGTTTTCTGCCGGCTTAGTTTCCTTCATGAGCTCAGTGCTGGTCTGCCCAGCACTGGGGAAGCGAGGGAGCTGGTGGGAACATGCAACCAGGAGCAGGTATGGATAGACAGGACAGGCTGTTCCCTCCAGAAGTCACCATGAGATCTTCCTCTGGTCCAGAGATCAAGGATTATCAAATAAGAAGGGGAATAAGAGACCAATCACCAATCTTTGTTGGTGATAAGTAAAAAAACCAAAAAAATTCTGTATAGTGGGAGACAGAATGTGACAACCTGCAAAACAGCAGAGGAATGCAAAGTTGTGAATGGCCCATTTTCTGAGTAAAATTTGGGCTTGCCCAGGTGTTGCAGGGTCGATGAGGACTGTCCTCGTTCATGCCACTGACTTTACTCTGTTGTAGAAATTACAAGTCTGGAAGAGGAACGGCTTTTATGGGTAGCTGGCTGGTCAGCAGGGGGGAGAGGAAAACAGATGGGGTGGCACTGGCATATCCAGATGTCTCTCTAGTACTTCCAGAGGTGCAGGTAGTAAGCTCCTTCCCACTCCTCCAGGAAGGGGTCAGCTGGAAGGAGGAACTAATATAAGAGCTATCCTGTTGTTGGTATTTTCACAATGCAAGAAAAGCAGAAATAGTTTAGGCCCATGATTTTTTTTTTCTTTCATAGCATTATTGATAGTGTCTAGCTTGTAGCTTGGTCTTCAGTTTGCCACACTGAAGTGTGATGCCCAGCCAGAGGGGCGATGTGCTGGTAGAAAGCCAAAGCCCAGCCCTCAGTAGGAAGGGTGAGCAGGTTGTGGGATGTGAGCTGGGATAATTTTCAAAATAATGAGGGGATCCAGAGCCTTGAAAAGTCAGTGGGGGTGTACAGATTCTACTGACCCCTACTTGAGAGTTCCTAACTACAAGATGATGCCTAATATCGATGCCTAATATCAAAGCCTGGTTTTGGTTTTTTTTCAAATATAGGTATTACATATAATAGTATATAAGCAAGCGAAGCTGCAGTCTGTTCTATCAGTCCCCTGGCGACTGTCATATTATCCATCACTTGTAGTCGGAGCTGATTTGGCAGAGTCTTGTAAAAGTATTTTTGCAAAAGTCACTGGAAATACCTTCTTTGCTCACTTAAGGATGCAGTGGCTGGACACCAGCCAGGCTCACAGTGCCTCTGCATTACACAGCACCCAAAGCTCGCTCCGCTCTGCTGAGCCAGAGGGACCGTGAGCAGCTCTTGGGCTCTGCCGTGGATGGTGCTGCAGCCCCAGTTTGGGGGTTTGCTTGTGGACCTGCTCTGCCTGGCAGAACCTGCAAAGATAATAGTACCCAGTGAAGGCTTCCAGATACACAAACCAGAGAGCTAGCAGGCCAGAAGAACAGTTACTTGCTGGATAATAAAAAAAAAAGAGGGCTGCTAGATGGTTTAGAAACATTCAGGACACTCTGGTGCTGTGATAGGTTTGTTTGAAAGCTGGTCCGTGGCTGTTAAGGGAGAAAAATGCCCTCCCTAGTACCTGCTGCTGAGCAGAAAGGTTTATGCCATACTCAGTGCATTATACTGTGCAAATGGCATGCAAGAATCAGGAGAAAACCACAGAGTCAGAGAATACAGTGAACCCAGTGCTACAGTACTTACAGCAAATTAAAAGAGATTTTAAACTACTGGGCACAGGCTACGTACAGTGAATTAAAACCCAAATGTAAGGAAAATGGTGTTCACTACACAGGGAAAAATGAACTTTTATCCTCTGCCTGAATTGCTTCAACAAAAGTTGTCTCTTTTTTTTGTTTTTTCAATAATTGCTGTGTTCAGGTTAAAAACATGTGATGAGAATTACAGTAATGCTTCTCCAAATATTGTATAAGCTATTCGGTTTACTACCAAGAAGTCATGTAATGAAAATTACATGTAGATAGTATTATTTACTAAAAGAAAAAAGAAATCTGCATGCATTACTGCTGACATGTCTTGAAATAAGAAGGGACATGAAAAATTATATGCAGATTTTGTGAGTTAGAGCAGGAAGTGAAACACAATCGAAGTGACACTTGGGAGAATATTTTTATGGAATATGATAAGAAGTGAAAACATTTGTGACATTAACTCAAAGATAAGAAATACTCAAAGAATTATGGAAGGATTTAACACAATAGAACCATACGCTTAGATTTAAAATGTAATTGTCTACAAATGTAACACATTTACATGTTTTAAAAATATACTCATCTGAAAAGAGCTGAAGTTGCTGAGTAACTGTGCATAACTCACAAAGCCCCCAGGCACTACAAAATGGAAATAAAATATTAACAAACATATTTTACACTGTCTCTATGGTAATAAGAGTAGCTAATTTTAGCAAGTACAAAGAAACTCTCAGGAACACACATTTCATTTGGAAACAGAACCTAGTGGGCAGGACTTTTTTATCAGAGGTTACCTGTGTCTTCAGAGTTCGTGATCTGTGTTCTGACATAACTAAAGCAGCATAAGCTGGGTTGACTTAGGTTTTTCCTCGATTTTAATACAATAAAAAAGAGTGAGAAAATGAATAGACTCTTGAAGAAGTCAAATTAAAGACATAACACTGCACGAATTGATTTTACAAGTTAAATTTAATCGATAGACAAAATCGATTACCAAATTGACAAAACAGATAATCAACACAAACTTTGTGATTTACTGTAGAGAGTTGTATTATTCTGCTTTAAGATTTCAACTTCTTCCACCCACATACCTACCTAGACCTCTAACTGATATATTACATTTATGTACCTAATGAAGGGTATTGGTATGTGTTTGATATACGAACTTTACAGAATCTAATTATCAGTACTGCTTTTAGGCATTTGTCAAGGATTTTCTGGTTCGTTTTAAGGAAGCACAGATTTATGGGGGCCTTAAATGACAATGCTCTAACACTTAGGGCCAGAAATTATGTAGTATGGCACTTAACATGTAAGTTCTGTCCTTCCAGAGCGCGATACAGACACCTATAATTAATGCTTTATATGAGTTTTATGGAAATTAGGACTCCCTCAGATGACAATTTCCAGCTCCTAATACATTTGGCTCACTAATCCAATGGATCGTTGGGCTGAGGCCAGTTGTATGAGGTTCAACAAGGCCAAGTGCTGGGTCCTGCACTTGGGTCACAACAACCCCAGGCAGCGCTACAGGCTCAGGGAAGAGTGGCTGGAAAGCTGCCTGGCAGAGAGGGATCTGGGGGTGTTGATTGACAGCCGGCTGAACATGAGCCAGCAGTGTGCCCAGTTGGCCAAAAAGGCCAACAGCATCCTGGCTTGTATCAGGAACAGTGTGGCCAGCAGGACCAGGGAAGTGATTGTGCTACTGTACTTGTCACTGGTGAGGCTGCACCTTGAATCCTGTGTTCAGTTTTGGGCCCCTCATCATAAGAAGGACATTGAGGTGCTGGAGAGAGTGCAGAGGAGGGCAACGAAGCTGGTGAGGAGCCTGGAGCACAAGTCCGATGAGGAGCGGCTGAGGGAACTGGGGCTGTTCAGCCTGGAGAAAAGGAGGCTGAGGGGAGACCTGATCGCTGTCTGCAACTACCTGAAAGGAGGTTGTAGCATGGAGGGTGTTGGTCTCTTCTCCCAAGTAGCAAGTGATAGGATGAGAGGAAATGGCCTCAAGTTGCGCCAGGGGAGGTTTAGACTGGATATTAGAAAAAATTATTCACAGAAAGGGTTGTCAGGCATTTTAACAGCCTGCTCAGGGGAGTGGATGAGTCACCATCCCTGAAGGTGTTTAAAAGGCGTTTAGATGAGGTTTGTAGGGACATGGTTTAGTGCCAGAGTTAGGTTATGGTTGTACTCAATGATCTTGAGGGTCTCTTCCAACCAAAATGATTCTATGATATTTGAGACTGTGGCATTATCAGAGCCAGTGTGACTGTGTGTAGTCAGGAAATTTTCATACCTTTCCCACAAAAATATATTCTAAACTGTTATCCCTTAGTCTCTTTTTCCTCAGTTTGCTCATACGGTTAGGATGACTCTCAGTTCAGTTCATTACAGTTCACCTTCAAATCCTGAAACTGCATTGTTCAGTGGGTATTCTCATAAAACAGATAGAAAAAGAGTACTCTATCAGGGACATCAAAATATGGGACATTTTGTAGATATAATGTCAGAGTAGATCTTTTGTCAAGCTGTCTACATTGCCTGTAGCATGATCTCTACATTTCAAGAATTCTGAAAGAAAAATTGACTCATTTCCCAGCATAAAGCCATCTTACATCCAAAATAGTGGTGTGTAAGAGGAATATGGCATGCTCATAAAATATACGACAAGTAATAAAATTGTTTTCTGAAATGTACATAAGTTTAAATGCAGAAGAGAAGGCAACCCCACAGGGAGCTAAATCAGTTGTCATTTTGCACATCACTCACTACAGTATGTGTATAAATCCCCATCCAGTGAAATGTGAATGTAAACCTTAATACATAATTTATTGCAATGAATGGTTTCACTGGCAATTGATAAACTGAACTAAATGCTAGATTTAAATTTAGTTGGCAATTGAGAAAAGAGAACCTCTAGGAACCACTTTCTGGGGAAAAAAATGGAAGCAAGAGAATAAATTGCCACCGCCAGCCAGGACTCTGTTTTGCTGGTGTTTAAAGCTGAATGCTACCGCTCCATGAGCTGTACTTCTAGTGGAAGTCACTCTTTGCACAGCTACTCTCTAACCACAAAATTAAAAATGGACAAGTTTTAACAAACAAGATATGGTAATAAAGCACCTGTCAGCTGAGGAGGCATAAATCTCTCGTGGCAGAGATGAATGACTGGGGACGGTAGGAAGAAAGAGAGAGGAGAGAAACATCAGCAATCACTTGAAATGGTAACATGTACTCGTGCCCTTTAGGATCAACCAGGACCCCATTTTACTGGTGCCAGATGTATTATGAAAATGTTTCTGCTTTGGAAATTAAGGTCAGAGATGGCAAAAATAGTAATAAAAGTATTATCCTTATTTAAACTGAACAGTTGGAATTATGTTGGTAGAACTTAATAGCAAATTATTAGAAACATTCACATTTAAAGTAGGCAAAAGCACACTATGCTGCATATGTAAACTAGGTCAGCTCTCATTTAAATTCTGTATTACCAAGAAAAGAATGCCAAAGGGAGTATGATTTAAGACCAGATTGATCTGGCAGATCATAGCAAAAAGCTAGTGTTTTAATTATCATTGTTTTTATCAAGTCATAAAAATCGCAGAAATGTGGAGTAAAAGGGACCTAAAATGAGCCTTTTATATGCTCTGATAATCAAGTAAGTTAACACGTCTTCTGAGAGATACTTGGCTAAGCCCAAATCATCTAGGGCTGGGGATTTTACTACCTTTTTTAGAGCCTGTTAAAGTCTTTTTAGCACTTTCTTCTCTGTTAGTCTGCCTGATATCTCAGTTTCTGAAAATTAAACTCATTATTTTTCCTTCTGACTCTGACAGACACGGAGAATAGCCACCTCTTTTTTTTTCTTTTCTTTTTTTTTTTTTTTTTTTTTAACTACAACCAATAAAAAACCTCCCTTAATCCTCAGCTCTTTGGATTTTTTTTCATATAGATCATAGTTTCTAGGAGTTGGACTACTCTACTTATATTTTGCTTTTTTTTCACGTTACATATTTGCCCCAAGTGTGGTGACCTGAACTGACCAGTGCTTTCCAACAAATACACAATCAGTGCCATATGATACTCTTACTAATGCATTCTGGAAACCCAAAACTTCACTTACTATTTTTTGCAGCAACGGCATACTCAAGATTCTGTGATCTGCTGGAATATCTAAAGCTCTTTTTCTGCAGTGTTCATGCTTTGCTGTTTCTTCTCTATTTAGCAGTTCTGCATTTGGTATTTTTCATCCTTATTGTAGGGCTTCTTGTTTTTAGATCACTTCTCCAATTAATTCAGACAATTCAAATATGTGTACGCTATTCTTTCAACCATGTTGGACATTAACGTATGAATACTATTGAAGATGATACTGATTACAGTGTTTTATGTAGTTTTAATAGGAGCATTGGCAGTGTTTTATGGCAGCGTTGCCCAGTCCTGCCTGCTGACAGTGGGATTTTCCACATGGAACAGACATAGTCTGAAAAAAGATCAAATTCTATACCTGTAAGCATCAAATAAAAAAAAAAAAACTGGCTTGAAAATAAAAACTCACACATGATGCCTGTTTACCAAGACAAAACAGTTTTTAAACAATCTGCTATGATGCTGTGCTTTCTTTGCAAAGCAAATGCCAAAGTCTTAATTATTTTGATGTAATTTATGATGATTTTAGGACGTGTAATTGTACCTGAATAAACAGTACTAGCCGTTTCATAACACAGTCATTGCACTGTCCACAGAATTTAAAGATCATAATTTAGCAAAGTCACTTTCCAGACTACTCCAAAACATCAGGATTATTATTTACCACATGCTACCATGGGCTGCAAATTAGAAAGGTTAGAAGCACCTGGCAATTAAGCATCATAGTAACCTGGTCTCCTCATCGCAGAAACCCAAATCTCGTGGGAGGTGCAGGGGCTTATGACAAGCCTGAAAAGTATCTGAATGTGATCCAGAACAGCCAGCACACGGCACTGAGTTGCCAAAACCGAGTATATATATCACAGAACCGCGTTGAATTGGTCAGTGGGAACACTGAGGACTTGAGTGCCGAGAGCTACCTCCAAGCACCTTTGCCTGTGACAGATCAGGAGTGTGGTGAGATACCCAGACTAGACGTCACCTCTACGTTAGCAAGGAATTAGGGGCATCTCTATATTGAAGGATTGGGGCAGAAGCTCCGTAATCTCTTGAGTTAATTGTAGGGGTTTATTCTGGACCAGACATTGTCCCCCGGATTAATGATTTCCACTACACATACATTTCAAATTGGACTGAAGGGCCAGTCACTGGCTCAGAGACCCTTGTGCCTCCTTCAGTAACCAGTGCATATGGGGAGGAAAGAGATTGGTGTCCAACCAAAGGAATTGACATGCTGTGCACCAGAACTATTCTGTAAAATGAACCACGACACTAGAAGCAGAGACAACTGAGACATTCCCTCCAACACTGAAAGATGACTCTGATCTAAAACTCTTCATGCAGCCAGAGGGTTATCATTGGTACTGAAATCAGTCCAGGTGCACTACAGAGGTTAAGCCACCCTGCTGACCTAATGAAGCATTGCTTTGATGTGACTTCTTTGTGTACCCTGGCAGGCTGTTTGGAGTTGGTGACTGTCCCAGGTTGCTCAGAGAGGTGGTAGATGCCCCATCCCTGGAGACGTCCAAGGCCAGGCTGGATGGGGATCTGAGCAACCTGATCTAGTTGAAGATGTCCCTGCTCACTGCAGGGGGTTTGGCTTGATGACCTTCGAAGGTCCCTTCCAAAGGAAACTACTCTGGGTTTCTATAATTCTATGAAGTTCTGTGCCATTGTATCGCTGGCATGACTGGAAGAAGGGAGTGTGGCCAGGCCTGCCCATGGGCTTGCATGGTACCTCCTGAGGTGAACCCAGCATTTCAGACTGGCAAACAACTCGCCCAGCAGGGTGGAGGGATGCCTTCTAGGAAAGGAGGAGAAATAACAGCTTTTATTATTGTTTCTATCTTTCTTGGGCAAATGTGCTGTAGAACTTTCTTTCAATATGTTCTAATTCTCCTTATGTGTTTGTACTGCTTGCACAAAGAAATTAGACAGGGACTTTTGATGTTACTATTATATAACAGAATTATTTAGAGTGAGATATATATGCAGTATTAACATACATTAACGCCATTAGTTAGTTCGGTATCCCAGACAAGGATTTATCTTTTATGCAGCTCCTTGCTATTTCCCTCAAGACGATTTACTGCCTCTATTTTAAATGGTCTTTAGTTCATCTTCATAGTGGTTTTAATTCTTCCTATCTAAAGAGATAAAACACATCCCTCTGCATTCAGTTATGAGAAAACAAAACACACAACGCCTCTTCTCACTGTAGCTTACTTTAAAGCCTGCCTTTCTTACATGACTGATTCATTTCAGTGTTTACTGGAGCACAGCATCTTTTAGTTAATGGAGCAAAAATAGACCTTTTTGTTTGTCACTGATTTAGAAAGATTTAGTTATGGATGGGAATGTTGTCTTATGCACAAACTCAGCCCTAAAAGATGCTGAAAATACTCTGGCCTTGATCCAGTAAAGCACTTAAATAGGTGTTTAACTTAAAGTGCATAGGACTACCCTGGGGAATAAACACATGCTTAAAGCTAAGTACATACTTCTGTGCTTTGTTAGATGAAACCAAAGGGCTCAAATCCTTGCAGGACTGAGCCCTCATGCTTTTTGTTTTTATAGAGTATTTATTGAGTTTCATAAATCTGAGTAGATCATTCAGCTCAAATACAGTGCTACAGAACGCTTTCAAGTCTGTACCGCCTGACCCTGCACTGTTTGACATCAGTAGTAAGCTTTATTTCAATGGGAATAAGACCAAATCTTCACAGTTTGATGGACTTATGTGCAAGTCCTGCTCATCCATCAGACAGATAATACATGCACTGAATGGTAAGTGGTCACTGTTATTCACAAACAGTAATATTTTTTTCTTATCAAAACCATCCAGAAATGTTCTGTGCATTTTACAAAGATGAAGGGAAATGCTTTCCCCAAGGCATTTCCCATTCGTATGTAGGGCAATCCATTGAGGGAGTGTCATGTGTGAGCAAGAGTGGGGAGAAGGGAAGGGGAAGGTGAGCCAGGAATGTCCCCACGCCTTAGGAGCAGAGTGTGAGCCCTGCAGATGCACTTATGGCAAACAGCCTGAGTAGTCTGCCTAACTGCAAAAAACATGAGTTAACAGCCTGCCACTTTGAAAAACCAAAAAAAGTAAGCCTTCATTTCCCACTACTTCTCAAAAGCGAGAATGTAGAAAATACCATAAAAGGCAATCGTTACTAGAGGCAATTAAAAAAAAGAGAAAGGCAGTCTTAAGGGACAAAATAGAGCCAGGCTGCAGATTTCTTGCTTGTCTTTGAAAAGCAAAAATAAGAGAAACAAGGCAGTACCCACTGGTAGGCTTTCCTACTGGGCTTTGACCGGAGTTCAATAATATGCCTGCATTTACCGCATACAGAATGCCAGAGCTGTGTGTGCTGTCTTGGTAAATCATGTCAGCACTGCTATAATGAAGTTTAAGGGTATATTTTTAGCACATTAACTATTGCAGCCACCTGGATATACTGTGAGAACCTGCCAGTGAATTTCTCAGTCTTATCAATATCAGTACTTAGCCACTAGTAATGTTGTATATTGTTCATAAACTCTTAATCCACCTTTTGCAAATATTCTGTTTTTTGGTTTGGGGTTTGGGTTTTTTAATCCTTTTCCCTTGCAGGCTGTATGTGTGGAAAACTACCGGTCTTTTTGCCTAGTGATGGTCGTTTCTGCCTTACAAAATAAAAGCTGCAGAACCACTGGCAAGATCAGGAATCACAAAACTCAAATAACTGAGGAGAAACTGAAGTAAAAAAAGGAGTGGAAAAAATTAAGATGTTGCATAAGATGTGTATTAAAATAAAGAAATATTAGAAAAAAAGGTAAGTGTACATTTAATATTAAGAAAAACCCTGTTTTCATCAAAATCTCTTAAAGGAGCAACATTCACCTGTGCAGAAAAAGAATTCCCGTAGGAGCCATGCTTTTACCAGACTCGAAAAATGTTTACCTCAAGTATGTTATAACTGGTACACTGGAGTGATCTACCACTTCTTTACGTTTCCCATTTTATCATTGCAATAATGCCTTGAAAGGTTAGGCCTAAAAGCCGTTTTAAAAAAATGCTTAAATCACTTTGCATATTTTTTAAAAGACCCTGTCTGGTCAAGCTGAGCATTTTGTCTTTCCAAGTCATGGCTTTGTTAGAGCCTGGTTGGTACCAAAACTCCCATGTTTACATTCATGCATGCTACCATGGTTCCATTTCCATTCAGTACATGGTGCATGTTTCTTTTGCTTCATTCTGTCTTCTCTATTGAATCTAGTGCTAATAGCAATTTTCTACAGAAAATTGCACCTGCCCTATGTTACATGAAGAAGGAACTTTACACTCACAGATGCACATTTAAACATCCCCAAATTGCAGTCTATGTTCTCTCACGTGTTTTACTGGTGTTCTTTCTGTCTTAGACTATCTTTCACACATCAGGAAGCTTATGGCAGAGTCTTCTATAGTCCATTTGATTTCCTTTCAAGAAACATGCAAACACATCGTCAGAAAAAAAGAGCAAATGAAACAAAACTGCATACTGATATTTCATGATCAAATTCCACCATGTAAAAGTCTCTCTTCTGAACCGACAGCCCGTTCTCCCTGAAGTCTCTGTGTGATGTGTGCCTACTGCAAAAGGGTTTTTTGCAGTCTTTGGATATGACCCTTTCACATCCTTGCTCTTTTCTCTGGCTCTCTAAGTCATATTCAGTTAAACATGATGGTTCAGGGCTTCTCCACATCTCATTGCTCAACACCATCACTGTCATCTAACCAAGATTCGGTGACGGCACTGAGAGGGACACTCAGACTCTGGAGATGCCAAATGTACTGTGCTGGATTTTGGGCAATTAATCAGTACTGCACTCATGAGTCCTAGTTGTTGTATCCACTCTTTACACACACAAACCTGCTTATAAATGAAAAAAACCCATTATGTTTGACATAGATCTTCAGTTTTTCACAATTTTGTACATCCAGAGAAGTCACTCAGTGAAGAGATAGGTAGCAAGATCTTTAATCTGTGTCATTCTACTGGAAGTCCTACTAAACATAGTGCAGCACTCAAAATAACTGGAGGTAAATCGTGACAAATCTTTCTTTTTTGCAAATTGTAATAACTTCACAAAGCGCGTAGCTCTGCAACAAGGTTATGGCTACACATGGTTTCGACAGGAATTATTTACAACATTCAAAATCATGACAATTTAACATTCTACTGAAACAAAAACAAGAACTTGTTTCTTTTATAGACACCTGTCAAAAGTCCTTTTTTGCTTCATAGGGACAATGGTACAGTGACTGTTGCAGCCAATGTAGCGTATGGTGGTAGCAACCCCATATGTCTATGGATTAAGCCCTAAAATTCTGGAAGATAGAATTATTTTATTATAAAATGCACAATGTAGTGAGTGATGTCACTTCTTAAATTTGTTCAGCTACTACCTTCTCATTTAAAAGCCAGTCACAATACTCCGTTGTTTACTGTTTTATGCTTTCAATATCCTTTAGCTGTTGCTTTACTATAAATTCATACAATACCCCCTCATAGATATATCATCTTTGAAGTTCAAAGAAAATTATTAGCACTTAAAAAAGAGCTTTGGATCTATTAGACCTGAAATTTAAGTCAGCGTGAAAAGTCCTATGAAGATAGCTCTGTCAGCAGATAGAAAAGAGAAGAAACCTGGAAAATTTTAAATTCAATCATGTTAAGTAAATCCTTAGCAACACCTCTCTTTTTTGTATAGAAGCAGCTGGATTTTTTTCCTCTTTTCTGAGTTATTTTCAGTTTCTTTCTACAGTTGAGTGATTTTTTTTTTTAAATGACTGTGAGAAAACTGCAGAGAAACTTCCTCTAGATCCTCTAGATATGCATGAAACAAATTACTTTATTCTGTTTGTGTTCTTTCTGTTTTCATGGCTTTAAACAAAAGAATGTGCTGTCTTTTAAATCGATTAGCTTTTCTGCTAATTTCCATGATAATGCATGATCAATACTCTGTTTTTACCGACAGAATACATGAATGAGCAAATGCCAGAAGCATGGCAAGCATGATAAATTCCAGCAATGATCAATACCAGTATGATTCATTGCACAGAAGATCTCATATTGCCACTGTTATTTCATTATTTTGCAAAACGTTCACTGGGTGCTAGGGACCAGATCCTGATGATGATTACATCGTTAGCAAGTCTTTTGCCAGTTCAGGGGATTTTACATCCTGTCTTTAACAGGACAAATATGAATTACTGTAGGTAAATTAACAAGCAACACCAGATCTTCTTTAAAACTTCCACCAATTTGGCGCTGCACCACTTCCACCAATTTCTTGCTTGTTTGGCAGCCCTTCTTTCCCACTGAGACTCACAGTCAGAGACACACAGGCATCAAATGCACATGTCAATAAGTCTGTGTCACAGTCCAATACTTGCTGACTAGATTCTTTTAGATATTCCACGTGTGGATGGCGTAATGTTTAATATCGAATGTATTTGTTCGAAGGTATTTGATGTTACACAATATTTTTGATTTAGCAGAGTGACACAAAATATACCGAAACCATAATACAAATGTTGATTACACTTAGCAAAATATGGCAATTGCAACACACAGTTCAATCACAATGCCAGTGTGATCCCCATTACTGCTCTCTATAATATGGTCACTGTCAGGATACTGGGTGTTCCCAGTTGCTGAGAAGGAATACATGGGTTGAAGACAGCTCCAGCCTGTTGCGCTCTTCAAATTCTTTTGTTACTTGTTCAGTTTTTATACTCTTTGTTGCACTAGGCCACATATTCCTCCTTGCCATGCTGGTCTGGCTGACTCAGGGAGACATTTACACCAATAGCTGATCCACTCAATTGTGATATATTCAGCTGGTTCACTCAGCTGACATGAGTATTTATCTATATATAGAAATGCCACCCTCTGGTCCCTTTGTGTTGAGACCGAGTCAGGTTCTTTGCAACGGCTGTGGTCAGTCATACCCTGCCTTATTCTCCATGCTGCACGGGCACCTCGTCCTTGCCCATCTCTGCTGAGTCTCCTTCCATCCCAGGCATCAGTCACAGTCTGTTCAAAGCTGCGTTGGGGAGGTTTAGACTGAACATTAGGAAATATTTATTTACCAAGAGGATGGTCAAACATTGGAACAGGCTTCCTAGAGGGGGGGTTGATGCCCCAGCCCTGTCAGTGTTTAAGAGGCATCTCAACAATGCCCTGAAGAACATGTTTTAACTTTCAGTGAGCCCTGAAGTGGTCAGGCAGTCGGACTAGATGATTTAAGCTCTCTGACCTCCCTGCAATACATATGGGGACACAACATCTTGAAAACAAAAACTTGTCCTGTTTTTGTTGAAAAACAAGTTTCTCTTTTAGTGAATTTCTCTGTCAGCTAAAGTCTTCGTACTAACTGCAGTTTTCCTGAAAGCTAGATACATGTTTTGGTAGACATGGCAATGGAATGCGATGTCATTGGTAAGGATGGATGCACATCCCGCGAGAGCAGTGAACTGAAACAGGTGACCAAAAACTGACCAACTAAATATTCCATCCCATTCACGTGATACTTCATATAAAAGTGGGGGATCACGAGGATCTCGTCCCTTTTCCTTATGGCCGACATTGGGAGAGGACCTTGCGAGTTGTCCCTGCGAACTAAGGCCCAGTGACAGACTGAATCCAGCTCCGGTTGGCTGCAGAGTCCAGTCCAGGACTTCGCGTGCCGGCCCCACATCTGCCGGAGCAGCTGCCGGGACTTTCAAGATTGGTTTTGTGTATTTTGTATTATTTTCTCTATTTTTATTGGTAGCATTAGTAAAACATTTTTAATTTTTCCAACTCTCTTCCCTCTGTCCTTCTTTCCCTCCCAATTGCCTGTCATTAGTGGGAAGTGGGGAGAGGAAGGTTTAACAATACATCTGCCATGATTTATTGTCACCCCACAATCAAACCACGACAAAACTGCAACTGTTCACTGTGTCTTCTTACCATAAAGGCTAAAGAAAGAGAAGAGCTGCAACATGAAGCATACTGGCTAAACAAGGCTTATCACTTGAAATGTCTCTGAATCTTCCCTTCTGTTATTTCCATTTTTATCTGCTTTCATTGCCAAGCAATATAGAGCATCCAGATATCAGTCTGAAACCAGGAAGCTCAGCAGTTTTTACTTGAAAAAAACACAAAAAATCCCAAACCAAAAGTATGAGGGTCATGTGGTCTCTTATTCTTGATCAGAATTTCAGAAAAATTAAACTGACTGCTCTTAACAATCTTTGTTGTAATGATTTGTATGCCTGTCACAGTGTCTTGCAGTGAAGAAGATGAAGTGGTGGTAAATAATAATCCTACACCCGACTTGTGGGGAATGCAGAATTTCTGCGGTTTTATTTCACAATGTGAATATGACATGCAAGTGAGAGTACAAAGTGAAAAGGCATAATAAAATGAGACTGTTTATGTGTAGGTCATATATTTAAAAGGAAAATGGCTTTGACTTGTTTGGCAGAAGAATCTGGACTTTTCAGCTCAACCTCTTCCAAGTGTAAATCTTAGCTGTTTACCATCAACCTCACATAACTGTGGAAGTAAAACCATGACTCTCTTGACAGGTTATACAGATTTATAACAGTATAGCCATTTTTTACTCACAGTAGAGATTTATTCTCTCTTTTATGTGTGAGAAATAAAATATAGCCTCCCCTTACAGTATTAATACTCCTTTGTGGACAGAATTATTTTTTCTGCCATTTTACAATTCAATCTGCTAGATAGCTTAACAATTAAAATAAATGAAAACAGAACCCTCTAAGAAATTTAGCATCTGTGTCAGACTCTACTCCTACCCCAAGTGAGCTAAGTAATGAAATAACTAGATGCATCAAACTACCCACGTGACTAAGCTTATTGAGATATGGTGCATATGCCAAATCTGAAGAAATTTCATAATTGTTTACAGAAAAAGGACCTGAATCCCCCATCCCATCTTCATTAGTTTCATGTGTTGTGCCCCACAGATGGTGTGTCATCGTAGTGGTGCCTATGATGTCCTATCTTGTCCACACTGCAGCTGCCCCTAGTTCTATCCCAATGGCTCCACGTCTTGTGTTTGTGTAAACCTCCTTAGTAGTGTTCTTTCCATTGCCACAATGCTTCCTATGGTATGGGCTTTATTGCTTTTCCATTATTTTCAACATATTGCTTGCTGTCCCTGGCAACAAGAGCAGAAGGTTCAGGTCAATGCTAGTTTTGCACACCAGGTTTTTTACGTGCTCTAGCTTGCCCATTAGAAGAAATGATGGGAGTAAGACAGACAAAAGAGCAAGTCTGGATCCAACTCAGCCTTTTTTAAAGGCTTTGTCTAGGTCTCAGATGTCTTATTGCTAACAAATATCCACAGTACTGCAGCAAAGATAACACTGCATGAGATTAGCCCTTCCCAGATTTCCATTGCTTGGGGCGTGTCAAAATGTTTGTATTTGATTTTCTGTCCGAAGGACAAAAGTAAAAATACAGAAATATTTAATGTACTGAAGGTCTAATTGCTTTCAAATGTGAAACACCAAACCAGCTGCTTTTTAACATTTTCTGCTTTAGAAAACATCTTTGCATCCTCTAGATGCAGCACATTGTCCTCCAGGAATCACAGCTCAGGAATGCACAAGCCTTGTTCTCCTCCTGCAGCACATCTTCCCCTGGGAGCTGTGTCTCACCTCCAGCCTCACCTCTGCAGCAGCTCCTCTGGCAAGTCCAGTGTGGTGGGGACTGACCATATCATGGGCACACAATGGAAAATTAAGGCAGAAATAGGACTACGAGCACGGGATTACGAATTCCCTAAGGTGGACATGAAGATTTACACAGACAATGTGTCATTTGAATTTTCCTGATAGAAATGTCTGAGGAAAGAATATTCTTTCTAATGGAAATTTTCAATGAGATCCCACTTTCCTGCAGGGTCTTGTATGTCAAATTTTTACTATTTCCTTGATATTATTTAGCTTTGCAGCTAATCAATTATACAAAAGGAAATAATAGGGTAAGAAATGCCTTCTTCTGCATTGACATGGCTCGATGTTGATTTTTACATTCCAGGTAGGATAGCTACATAAGGACAGACAGGCACAACTTAGTCTCTACTTATGAGTCTCTACTTAGGAGCACTTGGTTATATAGTAAACCAAAACTATTTTAATCATCTTAAGCCTTATTAAAAATAAAAATCTCGCTACCATTTATCCAAAGCAAACTTTTTTTGGGGGGGAGGGCAGACTCCTAGGTGATATGAACAGTCAGAAGGCCACTGAAATCCAAACAGAAAGGGATTCAATCTTAAGACATGCAAAACTGGATGCTGGGTTTTTGGTTCAAGTCCAAATCTGTATTAAATGAAAATCCTTATAGTTAAAACACTGATTTAAAGCCTTTTGAAAATTCCTTTTAAAACTCTTCAACATGTGCTGTGACCCAAAAAGCACTTCAGTCTCAAAACCACTTCATTTAAAATACACATTTAAGATCTATAGATGTCGAATTGGCACATTTTGCGACCAGTTATGTACTTTCCAGCCATTAAATCATTTTAGTGTTCATGTCACTTCAGTAACGTGAATCCATGGCACTAATGTTCTGGCCACTCTCTGTTACGTGCCTGAGGAGCAAAGAAAATGGATGTCTCAGAAGTTATCTAGAGTCCCGTCACTGGGGGCTGCTGGCAGCAAGTGCAGCCAAGTATGAGGAACTGGGCAGTTCCTCTGGACACAGCAGTATCCATGATGGGGGTCAGAAGAGAAGGGGTACCACAGGCTGCGAAGGGAGGTAAATGTTTTGTCTGCCAGAAGCAGCTCTCAGCTGCCCTGCTGGTCACAGCTGCCTGCCCCCCTTCACTCAAGTTGCCCTACAAATTTTGCATCAGTGGAACATAACTTTAAAACCAACTTCTGTGCTTCACTCTCATTGTTGCTCCTTGCTGTGCTAATTTAGATAACATCTTTTGTCCTTATTGTGCACTGTTCTATAAAGGGCTTTCTATAGATTCATGATAATGCAGATAAGAAAGTAACAAGCTGCTGGGGAAATGTAAAGGAAATATTTTTCTGGCTATTCTTCAAACAAACATAGCATTACTCCCCAAATAAATGGACCATAGCACAATTGGATGCTATCTCATAAATGATAACACACCTTCCTGTTACTGCTATGTGCTCATGGCAAAGATATAAATAAGGTCAACAGTCACTGTGACATGTCTGGGTCCTTCTGCTTGGGAGTGACTACTATAACTTCTTAATTTCATGGTATGGGCTGAATGTAAGAAGTAATGGTGGGATTCCCTAACGAAATGTGCACATCTGCATTGGAGCTCATCCCTGGCTCCATTTATGGTCAGTGAAAATAAACAGGCACATCAGAGCAGAGTTCTTCTTGTCCTTATGGGGACATCTAATGTACAGCAGATAAATTATTGCAAAACAGTGCTTGTTTTGTTACCCACTCAGGGTAGTAACTTAGATATAAATTTTGCTACTGTAAACAATTGAAATTATACATGACACAGCTGACCAGGAAAAAAAAAAGTAACTTCTCTTAGTTTACCAGCAGTTTCCAGATGTTTTTTGCAGTCATATAAAAACTTGTGACTAATCCTTGACCCATTTTCCCAAAAGTGCCATAAAATAAATTTTTGGGTGAGCTGAGGTGTTGTGATATCTTTTTTCTGGAAACAGCAAGTTATAAGACACTGACTAGCTGAGGAACATGGGGCTTCCAGGTGTCCAGGCTGGCTAGATTCCTGGGTTGCCCAACTTTTGGCAAGACAACCAGGAGTTTGGAAGCTGTAAGGTCTCTAGCCTTTGGACAGCTTGTAGGACAGGACTGACTTGGGAACAGAGGACTGCAGCTGGCAAAGAACTCTGCAGTGTGGGCACAAGCAGATGTAGATTTTGTTTTTTCTCTTTGTAAAAATTTATTTTCTAAAGAGTGTTAGCTATCTTGCAAACACTGAAGTCAGGCAAGAGGAGACAAGATCATGTCAAGGATGAGGACAACATGGATGACAGCAAAGTGCAGTGCTGGTTTGTGAGTCTGGCTCTGCAAAAAGCAAAAAAAACATGAGTAACATATAAGGAATTTGCTGTGGTGAAAAAAACCAACACAGCAGAAAGGAAGGACAGATTTTAAGGCACAAATACTGTAGTGTTGCTGTGGATGACAAAGCAAACTCATATTTAGCACAAATATCTGCAAGTCACATCAAACTAAAGGATGCAGCAAAAACATAGAAACAAATAAAAATGACAGACCAAAGTGGGAACATGCTTCGTCTGAATGTGCTATGTATTTTTGCCTTTTCAAAAGAAATATGCCCCTCATGCATCCCCTTATGCTGAGAATCAGTGGTGAAGGAATGTCTTCCACAGCACTGGAAGATGAAACATAATCAGGAAAGAAAAAGCAAACTGTTTGTAAAGTCTTCAGCTTTCTTTAATTGCTGGTGAAACAGCAGAATTGCAAGGACTTCCAGGAACTGCATGATTTTTAGTGTGCAATATCCAATGGAGTGGCAGTTCTTCAGAAATTGCATATGATGCTCTGGTTATGGTTCTGTTGCTGTTCTGGGTGACGGTAGCTGGAAAAGCTGGGTGTTGCTCAGCTGTGATTAGGCGACAGTCACACAGAGATTTCTTCACTGAAAATGCAGTACGTCTCTGAACTCTTCGCTTCAGGTTGCAGAAGACAGCAATGGTTCGTATGGGTTCAAAGAGACAATTTCATGGAAGGAATACCAGATTTATAACTACACAGAAACTACATCAGCTTAAGGAGATCCCTGGAGCTGAAAACATTTGGAGGCTCGGAGTGCATTAGGAAGAAATCTTGTATATGCCTGTCTTGTTCTCACTGTGTGTTTGGGTACCTGCTAAAAATACTATTTGATTAGATGGTTGTTTGCAACATGTTCCCTGCATTGCTCATCTCTTTCGTATAGCAACTATGTCCTAACTGTAGCAGATTTTGCCATCTTTAACAAAGTTTGTGATAATTTCACAAATATAATAAAATTCATAATGAAACAGGGGGTTTACACAGCTGCTTCCAGAATTCTAGAACACACGACACTTGGATACTTATTTCTAAATGAAGAGATATTGCCCAAATTATGGTTCAAAGTAATGGCAATCAAATGAAAATCTATGCAGGTCTTCAGTTTTTATTTCTGGGTCTCAAAATATTATTGTTCACACTCTCGAATGATAAGATGACATAATTACAAAGAAGACAGAGCTGCAGTGCAAATAGTTGATCCCCTCACAATGGTGAAAACTTCAGATGATACAGTCAGAAAGTGCAGTGTGTTACAGGAAGTGATGAATGTCTTCCACACATTTTTTAAACCAACTGCAGATGCTGAAAGCCTTACAGCCAAGATGGTAAAAGGAAGGTATTTACATCTGTCAGAAAACTGAAAGGAAGTTCAATGTCAAAATGGCAAAAATGTCCTGGCAAATAGAGATAATAACAGTATATTATCAGGAGGAAGAACAGCAACCATTTCATAAACTCAGTGCCCTGGTTTTATATGTATTGTATGTGTCTGCTGCATCTGTGAATTCACACAGTTTATTTCAAACCATCCAGAACAAAAGATGCATTCTTCTCTCAAGCTGGCACATCGGGCAGCTGAATGTGCTTCAGTGTTACAAAGACTTTCCAGCTGACTTTGAACATTACAGGAAGATGTTTCTGGTGGTCCTGGGGAATGTAAAGCATCCAGTTCTGACAGTGAGCTACAAACAGAATACACATTTTTGCAGCCATTTAGTCAACTTCCACCTTTCACGAAATGTTGAAATCTACATGAATTGATAATGGAAAGTTTATTTTAGTTCTTTTGCAGACTCCAAACTGAAGTTGTAAATAGGCAGACATCAAGGCGCTATGTTCAAAAGAGTCTCTACTTACTATTTAAAAAATAATCTCAGTATGATATGCTTAAATATAGTTTTAGCATATGATCTACTGTAGACTAACATATCAAATGAAATAACTTGTCCTCCAACACTGCCTTTGATTACAGAAGCTTGCTGAATTCATGTTTGTTGCTTTAATATCAAATTGATGAAAAATTGTAATGCATAGTAAACATTCATAAATATACATAGATTCTGGGTATTGAATTTTATTGGCGGCTGCAGGATCCAGTGAACCTGAGGACCCATGGGCTTTGTCCTGTTGCTGCTGTGGCTCTGCACCCCCAGGTCTGGCCAGCAGCAATTCTGAGCAGGTATTCCCCGTGGTCACAGACGTATGCACACACACAACTTCCCCGCTCCGTGGGTCTTCCCAATAGCTGTCCTTTGACCCTGGGTCTATCCAGCTTCAGCCTCCTGCTGCCTGGCCACCTCCTGTTTTTGACACCAAGGGGCCCCTCAGACCTGAGGTCCCTCCCAAGTGACCAGCGTTGGGACCTCTTATGCTGCTCTCCAGCTGCTCTGACTTGCGGTTCACTGGTGGGTCGTGCACACATGCACATACAGGCTCACATACACAGAACAGAGAGCACATACATGCAGAAAATAGGAATAGTTGAATAAGAAGACTGATAGTCTGCTAGCTAGAGAGACATCCAGACCAGTGGCCTTGTTTACATGTGACCAGCAATTTTACCTCTTTTTCCCCTCTATTTTCTCATGTATTTCTTCCTCATCTACTTTGGTCCATCCCTTTCCCTACCTTTGGTCCTTTACCTAATCGTAATTTTCAGATGCTCACAATTCTCTTAAAATATCTTACAACAAGTTTTACACCCTCCCCAAATTCTCTTACCCCTACATCCAATAGCAAGTCCTATTCCCCTCTAGGCAACAACTCCCTTTGTTTTGCATGTTCTTCTGGGGCAGAGATTCTTTCCTTGACTTCTGTTGGCAGTTTCCCACTGGGGACATTGGCTGAATCGTTGTGATGGCTTTGGGGAGCAGCTGAGGCAATGGGCTCCATCTCAGCAGTTTGCGGGGGTCCCCGCTTGTCAGTCACCCTTTGATCCTCCCTGGGCCTTTGGGATTGTAGTGTTTAGCCTTTAATCAGATAACCTAACTGATTGAAATAAAAAATAGTTCTGACTCCTTCTAAGCCTGTTTTGACAAACTTGAGGTCCAACTACAAGACACGTAATCCTGTATTTAATGGACTGTAAATATGCCAGGGAGATCAGTCAATGCCGTAGGAAAGCCGAATGCCTTAGATGTCTCTCGTAGCTGTAACTCCCCCATGGACTCCACACAGTAGAATAAGTATCAGAGTGCAAAGGAAAGCCAAAGTTTCAGCTCTACCCACCATCCAGACCTGTGGGGTCGGGGAGGCGAAACCTGCAAAACTGCACATTTCTGAATATGAAATGCCTTCTGCAAAAAATACTTGCTCCTGTCTTCCTAGTTACTATTTTCAGTCCACTTTTATTATGCAACTATAGCAACTTTGTGATTAAATTTTCATTGCATTACGTTTCCACTTCTAGCATTTCAATCCATCTTGCAAATGAATTGTGCAGAACATGAGAAACAGTAAATCTGCCATTTTTCGTTGCTTCCCAATGCACACACTTTCCAGAGCTCTGTAAACTGACATTATTACAGAACTGATTTATTGCACAAAGGAAGGAGGGAAAGAAAAACAACTATGGAAATATCAAGCTGTATTAAAGGAAGCCTCCGTATTTGTTAAATGAATGAGTATAAAACAGAAAAAGTGAGACTGTTTTCCAGTTTTATTTTAATGCATTAAGAATGCATGAGTTGTGCATTTTTCTTTAATACTGTATAAAGTTTCTGTGATGCTGGATTGTTTGGGACGCCTAATAGATGAAAACAATTGTAAGAAATTGCAGAACAAATATCCACTCAGTCCCAGGTGCTGTAAGTATGTTCGCAAATCAAGCATGTTAAGTCATGCATTCTGTTCAGGACCAGTGAATCCACAATCTAGTGTATTCTTGTTTCCATGCATAAGGTCTATTGACAAAATTTCGGGAGGCCTTCAAATAATTATAAAGCATATATAAGCCATTAAATGATCCATGAGCTCCTCCAAACCCCCAGAGCTCCGCAGTGAGCACCCAAGACCAGACCCACAGCTTGAGTACCTTTACAGCATGTCTGACAGTGGGACAGTGACCAAGGCCACAGCCCAGCTGTCGAGAGGGAGGGCAGAGGTTTGCTTTGATGTCTCTAGGACAGTAACACAGCAACAGCCAGTAATACCTTTGCAACAAGACTCTTGAACACCAGGATGCAGGTAGACAGCAGGTTTCTCTCAGAAGCTTTGCCAGGGAAGCCACAGATGCCTGGAATGAGCACCACACCACCAACAGGGACAAAGCAAAAAGTGATGTACCAGAAAGGCCCAGAAGCACCCTCACCAGGTTTGCTGATGTCATCTGCGTGGTGATGTGAAACTAGGTGTTGAGATGGATATGCCAGAAGGGACAGCTATCTTACAGAAAAACCTGGGCAGGCTGGAAGAGAGGACTAGCAAGACCTGTATGAAGTTTAACAAAGACAAGTGAAAGACCCTGGACCTTGGACAACATAACCAAAGAGCCCAGGATGGGCTAGGGTCTGTGTTACTGGGGAGCAGCCTTGCTGGAAGGGACCCGGGGGTCCTGGTGGACAACAAGCTGAATGTGAGTCAGCAGTAGGCTGCTGCAGCAATGAAGTAAAATCAGTTCCTGGGCTGCATCTGCAGGGGCATTGCCAGCAGAGATGGAGATGTGATTGTCCCACTCTACTCAGTGCTTGTCAGGCTGCACCAGGAGTACTATGTCCAGTTCTAGTCCCCACAATCCAAGAAAGATGCAGACAGACCAGAGAGAGTCCAAAGTGGGACCATGAAGATGATCAAAGCTCTGGAGAGCCTGCTTAATGAGGAAAGACTGAAGGAGAAGTCTTGGGAGACCACATCACATCATTCCAGTGCTTAAAGGGCAGCTGCAAAGAGGATGGAGGCTCTCTCTTCACATGAAGTCACATGGAGAAGACAAGGGACAGTGGGTACGAGTTGCACTGGGAGAGTTGACATGAGAATTAAATTTTTTACAGCAATTCATTGGAACAACCTCCCAGCAATGTACTAGAGTCTCCATCACTGGAGGTTTTCAAGACGTGATTGGACAGGATGACAGCTAGTCTCATCTGGGCACCCTTGTCCACAAAAGGCTGAATCAGAAGGTCTTCCATGGTCCTTCCCAACCTGGGCTTTTCTATGATTCCATGAGTCTCTGATCTGTACATAGTGGGTAGGGCTGTAAATCCTACAAATTGTCACAGAAGCTATTGCCACTGAAAGGTGGATAGGCACTGGTTTGTGAACTGATTAATCCTCAGTCGAAGACAGTAAGAAATGAGCAATGAAAGCTTAAAAAGTAATTAGAATAAGCTATAAAGTACGGACAAATGCAGGAATAAAGACCAGATAAGGAAAAAGTGATAAAAAGATTAATTGTTACCTTAGATTTCGCTAGTCAGCCAGTATCCAAAATGAGTTACAGTAAACTGCTAGATAGTTGAGAAAGCAGATTCTGTAATTCTGTTAGAAGATATGAGAGTATAATGAAAATTACAGTCATTCCTGAACACACACACACAAGAGGAACAGCTTCATCTTATAAAGCATACATCAACATCAGTCAAGGATAATTTAGTCTTTACTGTTCCAAATATCAGTTTTCTGACTGTAGATATCCATGTTATTCACAGAAACAGTGGGACTAGCAAACAGTAACCAAACAGAATACAAATCATTATCACTCAGATGATTAACCTCATCACATGATGATATTACATGATAGTCTTCCAGAAAAGGAAAATACTATAAATAACATTTTTTTTCCTAAACAGAGAATTTGAGAAATCTCAGTTACGTTTTTCAAACTCACTTTGTGGGGACTGTTAATGTCTTTGATGTCACTCTTTCCATAACAACTCATTTCAAGTTTCAAAATATTTAATGCATGAGTACTACAAAATCTTTTCAGGAAATGTTTTTTATCAAATAAATGTGCTTTGACTGAGTTCACAGTAATTTTCTATTCACTTTCTGTAGGTATACTTATATAAAAATTTAATGGCAAAAATAATTTTGTGTCGCTTTACTTGAACATCAGTTCAAAATGTGCCCAGAAAGCACCTCTTTTGATTTGGAAGAGTTTGGCCAGGAAATTTGGCCCAAATCATTCTGTTCACTCAGTAAAGCAACAGAAAATAACCTGTATAATTTACCAGATAGCACACAGACCTGTCTTCACATCTAGTCCACTCACTTGCGAAAGCACTGGAGCAGCAGAAAGTCCTAGATTCACATCCAGCCAGAGGAGGGAAACACCTGTGTCCAAAGGTTACCTCCACCACCGATGTCCCATACAAACACCCATGACCAATGCTGGCAGCAAGTTGTACACCTCCTCACAGCATTGCTTGGATTTGCAGACCAGGAATTCGTTGAATTTGACAGAAAGCCTTAACGTAACCAAAGCAGTGTGGTCCACTGGACACCCCAGAGCTGCTGTTGGCTGAGCCAGCTCCTCTTCCTTGGCAGGTGGGATCTGGCTGCTCCTCAAATGGCTGAATGAGCCCCCTGCCCTTGCCTACCTGCAGCAGCAGGTGTGGAGAAGTCACTCTTAGGGGAGAAGTTGGTGACGTGGACACAAGGCAAGAAGGCATGGAGGGAAAGGCAGGCTGATCATGGGGGGCTGTGGCACAAAGAAGGTTGTTCACCAGCAGGACTTGAGAGGTGTGGATCTGGTCCTTGCTGCTGTCAAGATTCCGCCACCACTGAGTACCTGTTCTCCACAAAGTCCATGAAAGTCTAAATCGTGGTGGGGAAATGGGAGGTAGATTGCCCACTTCAAATACAAATCTACATGCAGACAGGCACCCAGAGGCATATTGTGCAGCAAAGAAAGTGATTTTACTAGGACCAATTCTCCTTTCATATAAAATGGTGCAAATCCACAGTGAAGGTGGAAATATCTATTTGGAGATACTACTGTAAAAATGGGGAAGATCAGACTTAGCATGATCAAGAGTTATCCCAGTGGGAAAACACTCTGTACAGCGATTATCAGATGATGTCAACCAAATGTGAAGGCAGCTGAGGCATCTGCAATTGTGAATGAGAAAATACCTGTTCCCAGCGGTTTCACTGAAGCTAAACCTAAGCTGGATCCCCTTGTGATGCCCAGTCAGTGCATGGGTGGCTCTCTAGCACAGATTGAGCCAGATGTGCTATTCACAGTTTTTTCTCCAGCGGAACCAGTGGTTCAGTTATCTCCTACCACACTCTCACAACGCGAAACAATTTTGTAGCAGTTCCAAATGATTATGGCCAATTTCCCAGCTGGCAATTTCAATAATAAGCAGAAGTAGCTATTTTATTTACCTCAGTCAAGTTTAGATTTGCCATAGGTCCTTAAATCTTATTTTGACAGCTGTTTCTACACATGCCCGATTTGAAGGACTGGAAGTGACAGCTGGCAATAACAGTAATTCCTGCTTCCATCAGGTTTCCCACAACTCTAAGTAGTTTTTATTAATGCCTATGTTTATCACTTTCTATCCAAGATCTCTCATAAATCAGAGTGATCTGACTGTTAGCACGAGTAAACAACCGTTCCACTCCCCATCTAGTTAATGTGTAGACACCTCTAATTTCTGGAATAGCTAAAGCAAGTCATTTTATGGATAAGGACATTGGGGTTTTAATGAGTTTTATGTATGCTACTAAACACTTGGTGTTTAGTCTTCCTCAGGGGTGACTCTAAGAAGTAAGATCTTAAAAAGAGGATATTCTATTAAAAAATTCTGAAAAGAAACTATTTTCCCTCCTCTCCAGATCTCACATCCTCATTACAGAGTACACAACTGGCAAAAGTCTTTCATCTGCAATGCCTGCTGTAGTTGAAAGCAGGCTGTATGGCCCTTAAATAACATGCTGTAAAAGTTCAGTCTCATACTGAAAAACATGTTATGACATGCTCAGGAAGAGACAAAAAACCCCCCCAAATTTAGTGGATAATTATTTGGGCCTATTAATTTTAAAACCAGTCTTTTTAGCAAAGAATACAGTGTTCCTCAGCTGTAGACTTCATGTCCTCTGGTTCTCAGCTTTCATTATCGTAAGATTTTGACAAGGCATTTGGAGACTCTAATGTATTAAAAGTTCTTCAGTGGAAGAATTTCATAATTAGAAAGTTTTCTAGCAGTCAGTAATCCCTCTTATGTTCTGAAGCCTCCCATGTTTTGCTCCAACATCTGCCTCCAGAAATAGCAATCATCTGGCAATCCATGCAGTCTACCACATGCAGCGGGAATAACTGGTACCCATTTAGATAGGACTCACGGCTTGTTAACTGGATTCCCGCTGCAGTCCATCAATTCAGTCCATAAAACTGATTTTTCTAGGATGGGATTAGCAGCTCTCTGGAGATGGTAATCTCTGTCTCTCCCTGCTTCTCCCTCACCGTTGAGTGGAGGTAGCCATAATGACTAGATTAAACCCCTCTTTTGTATAGTTAAGGCTAGATTAAGTATGTATGTATAAGGTTTCACTTTTCTCACCCATCTTTTAAAAGCCTGTGATTTTAGTAACCTGGGAGCATCCTTTGACTCTGCCAGCTTTTACTGCCCATCTTAGACACAGGTGGTATCTCACTGATCTTCCTGATTCTCCCTAAGCCACTTGGTCTGGGATTCAGCTGCAGTCTGAGCAGAGGGTTTACATGTGACCAGGGAGCCTACATTATGTTTACAGCAAGGGAAGATGTAGTCAGTGCTATTGGTAGAGTTGTGAGAGACAGGGGCTGTTTCCTGAGAAACACACTCCAAGGATGGTGACAACAAATTATAACAATTTTATTAACTGACTAAAACTTCTTATTACTGTTTTCACCCTATTAATTGCTTTCAATTTAGCAAAAAACAAACAAACAAAAAATATGAGGGAAAAAATCTAGAAAATAGCTGGGCCCTTGAAGGGACATTAATATCAAAAGATATAAAAAGATCTGAGGCATTTTAAAAGAGGTTCCAAAGAGCCACGCACTATTACAATAGATATAATGAATTTAATCCACATGCCTTTTAATCCATTTCTGTAATGAGGAAAGTAGATAATGAAACTAAAGATATATCTGCTAGGGAGAAAAAGAGAAGGTTATATAAAATCTGAGCTATAGATCTCAGCAGCAGAAAGTCTGCCCAGATGGGATGCAGCCATAAATACCTGTCTGCCAGTGGAGACTACAAATACAGTTCACTGTGGTTTTACTGGTATTGTTTGAACCTGGAATCAAAGTTTTATATTACTCATCTTGGTTGACACCAATTCCTTTTTCTTGTATAGAGTGTGACTTCCTATGTCAAAGAAAATGCTTTTAGAAAAGGTAGCTGTCTTTGTGAAATTCTACCCATGACCTTCTAAGAAAAGCTTCTTTGTAGAAGTAGTTTCATGAGCTGCTCATGAAATTTTCTGCTCTTTGGAAATGTGCATAGTTAGGCAGCAGGACAGGCTCATTGTGTCTTGAGTTTTTATCTTCAAGCGATCTTTTCAATATTCTAGTCCTAAAGGCTTTGTGCATGAATGAATTTGAGGTCTAATCTACTGGCTGAATTGCGTAATTTTCTGATGTAAAAGTTTCATGCAAAAGCTTTCTGATGAACAATGGCGTAAAATAAACTGGAAACAAAATTTCCATTCCTTCTTTAAAAAGGAGCGAATACTTCTACTTGCTCATCAGCTACGCATAGTACAATGTTCATTTATGTTGATTTTATGTGATAGGGAACTACCATCATCAACAGTAAAGGCAAGAAATGAGGCTCTTCAATGAATTATGGGAAGTAGCAGTTGAACAGGAAGGATGAGGGCAATTGGTGCCGCTAGGACAATCTGTGCAGCTATGCTGGTGGTGGCACAGCTGAGAAATGCAGAGTTTTTCAGTCTCCATCACCTTACAGACAGTCACTAGAACTAATTAGGAATTAGATATCCACTTGATCATAAAATTCCAGTGTTCTTCTTCATTCTTTTTAGTAAGTTTTCTTCCATATCAGGGTGAAGCTGAAATTTCTATGTTTACGTAGAAACAAAATGAAAATATATTTTAATTTGGACTTAACATGTTTCTATAATGTTGAAACCTTTCACTTTCAGAAAGCTGTATCGAAATACTGTAATCTTACACTCGTATAATATTAAACACAAAGTACTTAATATATATAAAAATTAACACTAACAGCACAAAATTTATTATTGTATTTTGAAGCAAAACAGGGCAGTCAAAATATTGTTTCAGCTTTTTCCGGTATGAGTAGATCGTACTGAAGAGAAGCCTACAAATCACCGATTTCTATGTGTAGGTCTTGTTATCACATCTAATCTGTAAGCTTTTTTCTGAGGATGCTTGCTGATAGACTTCCACTTGTTTTTATACTTTCTTAAAGGTTACATTTCAACTGCAACTTGTGAACTCCCTTTGCTTGCTATCAACAGCGAATTTGACATTCGGAGTAAGAATTTCGGTGCATTTAAAGAAGTTTATGGGAGTATTTTGTAGTACAACTTGGATGCTTATTTTTGTGAGAGTACATTGACTGCATGTGATGGGTGCACTCAACCCCTGGACCAGACTGGCAGCGGTTTGGGGCAGGCTCCAAAGGAGGCAAAAGCCTGAGCCAGAGATGGGACAAAAAGAAAGAACTCGTCTAGTTGACCCACAAAGGAGCAGAATATTACAGTGAGCATCAATGCATGTGAACTTGGAACACTGATCATGCAATAGACGGATGAATAGTGGCTGGCTTTTCCAAGGCTCATTTGTCAAGGAACAAAGTAAGTGGTGGGTACAAGGAGTCTTATGCATACATATGATTTGAGTAGGAAAAAAATCTTCACAGAAAGGGTTGTCAGGCACTGGAACAGGCTGCCCAGGGAGTTGGTGGAGTCACCATCCCTGGAGGTGTTTAAAAGGAGTATAGACGAGGTTCGTAGGGACATGGTTTAGAGCTAGAGTTAGGTTATGGTTTGACTCGATGATCTTGAGGGTCTCTTCCAACTGAAATTATTCTATGATTCTATGACTACAAGCCAACCATAAAAATGACAGCCTGGGTGAGCCTTCTTTGAGGTCTCCCTGCTGGACAGCATGTCTGTATGGTGGTGATTTCACCTTGAGCTGAGACATCTCTCAGGGCTGCTCCTCAAGGCAGACAGACCTTTTATCAATGGCAGATCTTTGGTAAGTGACCGATATTGCATGTAACTTTGTAGTATGGTAACTTTGATTTTGCCTTGGTAGCTTTGATTGCATGCTGAATTGATAGTAATGAAACATTACCAGTCCATGTGGCTGTTCAATATTAACCATTATAGCCTCTGTATTCCTTACACTTATTCCTTGTATCTCTACCCTTAGACATAAAGCATTGACCAAGTCTAAGACTAAGTCGGTATCCAGCCACACCTAGACTCCTCTCTGAGAGGAGTGTGTCCATTCTGAAACTTGTGACTCAACAGGAGGGTCTTCCGTATTAGACGTACCTCTTCCTTACCCTTAGACATAAAACGTTGACCAAACCTGGGACCATGATTGGAGCTAGCTGCACCTAGGCTCCATAAGGAGTTTAGAAAGCGAGACTCAATGAGAAGGTTTTCCTTACCCTTCGCTTCTTCTGTCTCTGTGTAAATCATTCTAACATATGGCTAACTCAATTTTCCTCTGTATATTTCCTCCACGCAATAATTAAAAAAGTGAACCTTGCCACTGAACTTGTTGAACCTTGTCAAACCACTGTTAACTTTGCTAAATTCCATTGAATTCATTGAACTCTGTCAAATTATTATTTTACCTCAAAAAAACCTATATTGCTGCTTCTTTTTTTTTTGAGTGAGGTGCGTTCCATTTATCCATGACACTGCATCTAATGTTCAAAGCCTCATGTGTGATCCTCTCAAATGTTGGGAAAAAAAAGAAACCTATTTTCAACCTAGTAGAACAAAAATATTGCTAAATGTACAATGCACGTTATTAAGAAAATAATTGCTTCATTGCATATTTTCATTTCAATCTTCCCCTTGGCAGATGGGCAAGCTCAGGGAGCAGGAATGGGCACGGCCCGACTGGCGGGGAGCCCAGTGCTTAACACATGATACAGAAGTGCATGGCACACCAGGAACGGCCCATGGAAAGCAAGAAAGTGGACTGGCTCATCACCTCAGCTAGCACGAAAACCTCATACTTTCCACTGACAGTGGCACCTGAACCTGTGCCCCAAGATTAAAAGGTTGCATGGGCTTCCACCAAACACCCGCTCCCTAAAAATGACTTTTTCTTCCACCTTTTTCTTTGAGCCGATATCATCAGGGGAGCACAGAAAAGGCATCCAGATAATGAATGGGATGAGTGAAACAAAACTTTGTGATAGATACAAGTGATTACCTGGAAAATACAAGCAAAACATTGCTTTTCACTAATAACTAAAAGATCGCATCACAGGTTGCCTGAAACCTCCTTAAATTGGATTTTGGTGTCTCAGTTCCTCACATAGACTCAGCAGCGATCAATCTGCTATCATCCTAAAATCAATAGTTACTCCTACAAATAGCATGAAAAGTCCCATGATAGCTGGAGTTAGGCTGCAGGCTTGCTCCTCGCCATGAAAAACTGAACAGAAGGAAGAAAGAGAAAGGAGATCAAGAGTGGTTTGTATGGTCTGCATCTTGCTCTGGTAATTAATTCCTTATAGTCAAATAGATTGTGCTTTTATTCCTGTTTTCTTACATGTCGTAGTAATGTCATTTAAACAAAGCATTACAGGGTAATGTTGGTCATTCTGTATTATAATATATGGTCGTAAAGTGAAAACACAATACTGGTCCGTGACAACCATGAGAAGTGGGATTCTTGAATCCAGCTGAGCAGCTAAAAAGATGACATTTTAATATTGGGGGTAGAACCAATTTAGAATTCAATGTGGAAATAAACTCAGGGCTGCAATTGGAAAATGTAATTAGAACAAACCCTAGGTTAGGAATCAAAGTTACACATTGCCATAAACAGAGTTTGCTTTCATCATGTAGTTATAAACTCCAACCATCTGTTCCTTGATGGGGATGGGAATGTTCTGCCATTAACAAGAGAGTTATTCACGAGAGCAAATGTGCTGCAACAGGGTCTGAGGAGGGGAGGAGGGTTTCCACTTGGGTTATGCTTTACTAAAAAGAGCTTGCAGAGAACATGTGCATGTAATGCAAAGAGAAGGGATGAGCACACTTAAAAGAGTGCAAATTGAACATATATAACTTTTCGCCTTTAGGTCAAAGATGTACAAACCAGAAAATTGCCTTTGCAACTGAGAAGACAATTTCTAGATTTGAAAAAGAATAAGGAGGAGGGGAAGAGAGTTTCAGGTTTGGGGCAATAACTGGCACGATTTGATGCAGAAATAAGATTTTTATGAGCTATTTCTGAGTCAGTCACACAAGCACCAGACTGGATTTATGAGTGTAAATAAGATGACGCAGATGTGCAGAGGGTTTTTTCTGCTTCAAGACATCCTACACACTGGGGTGAGTGAGGATCCAGCAGGAAAACTTTCCTACCATCAGTTAAGTGCTGGCATCAAGCGAGCTTGCACACTACAGCGTGGTGAGCCTCAACTGCTCAGTAAATATATCATGTACCTCAGTGACTGCATTATACAAATAAATTGATATTTGATATTTTTGCAATAGAATCATAAAAGCTTATAGAGTGGAACATTATTAACAGCATAAACAACACTTGTTGGTGTGTTTTTCTGTGCTGAATCTAGTAAGTAGATTCTGCAGCTGTCCTCATTTTCTCCTCATTGTCTTTTTCTCCAGTGGCAAATTCAATCTGCTCTGTGGCCCCACAGTTGCCATATGCTCCATGGCCCATTGTTTAATGCCAATAAGTCCTTTGAGATAATGGCAGGACTCCCACCCATGGGGAGCCCATGTGCTCAGGGTACCCCCATGCACCTACAGCCTTTGCTGAGCCTGTGCAAGGGCAGGGACCCAGGTGATGGTCACGCTTGCTCGCCTCTAGTGCAGCTGAGCAAAACGAACTGGCAGTCTGCAAATAAATAATGTCCAGAGCCAAGCAAAAGTAACATGAATATTAAGCTGCACTTCCAATTGCCTGGCTCACTTTCCCAATCACCTCTCCCAGCTCAAGAGATTTATTTGAAATTCTTACTGTCAGACCCACCATTTCTGAAGCCAGTTCGTTCCATGAGCTGGAATTATGCCTCTCCTCATCAAGCTGATTTTTATTCCTTCCTCAGATTTCTCTTTCCACAGCCTGTTTCCGACTGTCCACGCTGCCTACTCTACCTATCCACTCCTGACCATCCACCATCATCCCTAAAATTTCCCACTAACAGCAAAGTCATTTTATGCATCTAGTTAGGGACCATTACTAGAATGTTTTCAAACTGCCTCCCCCTCTTCTTACTGGCAACCCTGTATCTTTTCCTCTTCCAATCATACCACTTCAGAAGAGCTGTCTATTCATTGTAATGTAAAGAAAATGTAAGGTAATTGCAGGATATAATGTAGCTTGCCTTTTGGCAGCTTTCACCTTATCCAAATGCTTCCTGACCTCTGAGGCCGAAGACGATTTGACTTAATTTGCAGTTACTTTGCTGTGAAGCAGCCTGGGGAGCTCACACAATCAGTTCTGATGTTTTCAGTGCCGGAGGAAATGGTCTCGAGGTGACAATAACCATTTGAACCACTTTTGGTAGAGCTGCGTGAGCGGGATTGTTAACTCCAGCTAACATTGCACAGCATTTAATGACTTGGTAAATCAAGGAGTACCATCAGGCTGGCACTTTGCAAAAATAGATGGGCAGCAGTACTTTAACTCAGTAAAGTGCCCGCTATTGGAGGATCTAAAAATCTAAGCAAAGAAAATTAAAACTCAAACTACCTAGTGACACTGGTAAATGCATATGATCTGTATTTCTGAAGTGTAATGAAAACTGTTATCTTCTGATAATAATCCTACCACAGAATTATTTTTCTCCCTCTAATATCATAGAGTGAAGACTGGAGGAAGTGGCAACAATAAAGAATATGGAAGGACATATTCTGCTGCTTTAACGAAAAATTATGAAAAAAAAGGTTTTATCAATGTCAATACAAACACGATATCTCCTGGAGGAAAAATCCTGTATTTGTCATTTATGAAGAAAGAGAGGCACAAGGAAAAAATACGTATTAAATTAGAGCCAGGAATTTTAAAAATAGGTAGCTGGCCTTACTTCAAATTAAAAAGTGGTGTTAAATAATTTCTATTTTTATTTATAAAACTCTCTAAGCAGCTGAATCATTTATATGCTGTCCTTACTGCAGAATGTTACCCAGTCATTTTGCACAGATGAAATAAAACTTGTGCCATACTGTCATATCCAAAACCTAAACACTATGACAGCTGTCTAACAGTGGTAGTAAATTTTTTGGCATGTTCTTGTAATAAAGAACAGCTCTGGCAACTACAGCTAGAAAAATATCTGCTCCCACAAGGAAATATACTCCCAACCAATATACCTCTCGTCTGTGTTTCTTTTCAGTGCTTCTTCAGCCAAAAAGTCTTATGTTTTTGGTGTTTCAGCTGCGTTATTGCTCCCCAGGTTGTGAATCACCATAAAACCGCATTACCCGCCCAGCCCTGGCGGACACGCTGAACGAGCGGAGCGTGCCTGCCACTGCCTTTTGCCATGGGAGAAAAATCAGTACTTGGAAAAACATCTGTAAATTTACAGCTCTCAGTACATCGTATGGTAGCAAGATGGGATACGCTTCTCCTCTGAGGTATACAAGCCATGCCGGCCTCCACTCCAGAGAATAACCTCTAAGCTGTAGATAAATCTCCATTTGCAGTATCCCTGGAAGGAATAAAGCAGACAGGCATGGACGTGGCTGCTGCCCCCTGCCATCCCAGCAGCACACACAGGCATTTGAAACCGGGGCTGGCTCCTGGTCTTCTCCCTCCTCTCTCCGAGGATGTTCTTAATATCATGATAGAAACAGAAATCACTTACTCATAACTGTGGCTCTGCAAGGTATCCATGTATATTTTGAGCAAGTTGGGTATATACCACATGGATTTAAACAGGGATTGGTTAATCATAGTTGCTATCTTAAAAATAAGTGATATATGAAAGCTGCAATGAGAGAAAAAGCAGTTGGTCTTACCCAGATAATGTCAAATTTATTTAAGCCAAGAAAAAAGCTTTCTTTGAGAGCAGATCTTAAGTTTGATGACATCAGTCTTATTATCTACTAGATGATGTTTAACTAGATTAAAATTGCAATTTTTCTACCAGTTCATTCAAAATAAAAGAAGACATACATAGGTGACTGTCAGTAAATGTTGCAATGTCTGCACAGGTAAATCCTAAGGAGGCTTGAAGTCACTGGATGTAAGAGACAAAAATGATCTAGCAGGCGGAAGACTTGGCACAGTTAAAATGGCATGCTTAGAAATTATTTTTAGTAGCAGCGTTCTTTGTGGCTGTGAAAATGGCAAAACAAAATTGTCAAGGTCTGAGCAAGAGCCCTGCAAGATGGCACCGCACACACACATTCAATTTCAAGCTGAGCAGAAGTCAAGACAGGGCTGCTCCCTAAAGGAGCTGAGAGAGGAGGCTGGAGAAGAGTCCGAGCTGAGCACTACACCTCTGTGAGCAGCACCAGAAAGGAGGACCAGAGCTCTCTTTTCAACAGGCACCTGGAAAATACATTTAGTCATGCAAGTAATCACAGAAACAGTGATTGAAGCTGTGTTACTAATGCGGTTCCTTACAATGGGCATGCCAACGGAAGGGGGCACCAGCCTCCAAAGGACACCCTGGGAGGCAACCAGCAGCCCAAGAGGATGGCAGGGGAGTAACAGTGTTGCAGGCAGTGAGGAAACCACTGCTTCCAGATGGGCACAGGACTAGTTTTACAACGAGGTTGAGAGGAGCCATTTGCTGGTTGGCCAAGTGGCTGGGGAGGATGGTGCCTTTTCTTGGACCTGTGTCCCTCCTGCTCCAGGAGAGAAGGTTTCAAAGACCAAAACATGGAGTGAGTAGCAGATTGCGGCATGAAGCTGAGGATCTCTGTCTTGTGCAGAGAAGCCAAAAGATTGCGCTAAGGATCAGAAAAAGACAGGCTTCCCAGGGAAAGAAGACTTGCCTAGGGACTAGAGGGGATCAGGCAGAGTATGTTGCCTTTCAGACACAGAATTAGCTGGAAACAAGAACTTCCCCTTGAGCACAGGTCAGGCAAAGCTACATATTATGTACATATACACATATATATAGAAAGAAAATATTCTTATTTCTATCTGGCCTAGCCACTGATTTTTATTTTAAAGGATCCATTTTTGAATTTGAATTATGCTTGCCTTTTTGAGTTTAAAAGCTTTCAGTGTTTTGAGGAGACCTTACTGTATGAGGCAGTCCAGACAAAGCCACCATGCAGTGCACATGTATGCTGAGGCATAATTGACTCAGTAATACCCAGTACTGTTGTAGACCTCACTATCTAGGAGTACAAGGGAGCCAAATTTTTGTAGGAAGGAATAACTGTCTTTCAGGAGATCAGCTGGTAGAATTGGAAGACTAAAAAGATTTTGTGCACAGAAACCCTGGTTTAGGTTCTGAAGTGGCTCTTCTTCCTGTCCCTTCACTGTTTCAGGAGCTAGTGTACCTAAAAACTTGTTTGATTTCTGTAGTTTTACCTGTCGGACTAATGCAAATGTAGTATTAAATTTACCTCATTCAGGGCTTTGCTCTGTGACTCGGAATTATATCTTATGCAAGATACAAACATGAGCTTGCACTTGAACCAAGTCGTGTGGCTTTCTTACGCTATAGCCACACACGCATAAATGAGATGCTGCCATTTCAGGTAAGCCTGTCTAACCCAATGACGTGGCGTGTGCCGTGGGGGAGAGCCGTCCTGGCCAACAGCCATGCTAAGCTCTTTTTCCAGCTCAAGTTTTCATCAGCTCACCGGGTCCACAGAGCTGTTAAAAGACCCTGTTGAAATGATAGAGATTCTATTAAAGCTGTGACATATACCTACTGAAAGGGGTTTTTTTTCTGAGTGCTCAGCTGCCCTGCTTTGAGATAAAAGGTTTGTGCTTCCTGAGGACAGATGCAGAACAGGTCTTAGCAGAAGTGAAATCCTGTATGGGCTGAACCTTTGCCTCAAGTCTCTTCATGGGAAGGAAAGAAAGAACGAAAGAAAGGAAGGGGAGAAATGTGCTGAGCCTGTTTGTGTCTGACAAATGCAGCCAGGAACAACAAAGCATGAAAGGCAAAGATGAGGCTGGAATTACAGAAGGTGGGAGTCCGGGGAGGAGCACAGTGACTGTGGCATCACCACCAAACCCTTCCACCTCTCTCCTGGGGTGGTGGCCCCCACATTTGGCAACTATTGCAACGGCAGCACCAATGAAGATGAAAGTGCAGAGAGAGGCAGGCTGCAACCAGCAGCAGGGAAAAAACCTATCTGGAGAGTAAAAAAGATTAATGGGGAAAATCACTGACATCATTCCTTGAAAGTATCATATATATTCATTACATTGCTTAACAAACACTGTCCCTCTAATATAATTCATTTAATTGACTGTTTCACTTAAAAAGAGTAATGGACATTAATTGCAAATGTTAAATGGCAAGGAGTTTATCTGGGCACTTAAAGCAATTACTAAGAGTTGAACACAGGTTTATGTTTGTTTTGATTTATATATATAGAAATGGGGAGTCAACCTCGACACTGGCATTTGTCATTGTGCTGCCGAAATGGCATTATCATACTTAAGGATTGCACAGGACACAAAGCAGAGAATAATTTAGACTCAAGGGTAACTCAAACAAAGAGCTTTACAGAGCTCGACAGGATCAGAAAATTTAATTGTATAAAACAAAAAATTTTGCTAGCATATTGTAAACAATCCCTTAGGAATGCTATATTTCAAATATCCTGACTGTTATGTAATAGAGGAGACGCATCAATTAAGAGAGGGTGAGTCAGCTTCTCCTCTCAGCTAATGGAGCATGTTGGGGGGTAGAAGGGCTGAGGGGATAATTCATTTCGCTTCTGTATTTTAAGATCTCTACTGGAAAACATTGCTAAGTACAATTGGCGATTTTAAAAGGAAAGAGAGAGGCGAAAATGGAGGGAAGGAAAGATCCCAAGTGCTTTCCTTGCAGTATGCGAAGTTTAAGAAAACAAGCTCAGAGCCTGCTTCCCTTGCATCGCCTGGGACTGTGCTGATGGGGGACCTGTGCTTGGTGGCTTCCCCATGCTTGGGGGGCCGGATGTTCACAGCTCTGTGGGACACTTACAGACAAGACAGCATGAAACTGATTAACGAGACTGTTGGCAAATGTTGGTCTATGTTAAATTTATTTTCATAGAATTTTTTGTTTTATTAGCTTTACATGAAATTGGGTAACTGAGACACAGGGAAAGAGTTTAGAGGTATCTTAGGTTTGAGCTGAGCTGTGTCTCAGTCAAAAGTCAAAACAAATAGAAGGGATGATCATGCCCTGCCTGTTTTTACACTCTGTAACAAAGGCAGGGAGATGTGACAGGCCAACAGCCCAAATATACTACTTGTTACGTTTACCTGTAAGAATTATGTGTAGTCCTGTAACAGGATTATCAGAGACTTTTCTGATGGCTTATGATTGCATTCAATTTAGTTGGTCTCAACTATTAGGATAGCTTTCACACGGTTTAAACCAGATATTTTGAAACGTTAGATTTAATTGCTTATTCATGTAAAGCCATGAATAGTTGGTGAACATAACCAAACAATTTTAGCAGATTGGCAAGATATTCTTTTTCTGAAGTAAAGGAATTATTTGCAGAAATTTTAGCAAAACAGAGTCAAGTGCAGGTGATGGAAAGCTGTCCAGAAGAGGATGCAACTAATGATTTGTAAGATTTGGATCTGTAAGATACCTTTTATAACTCTTGGATCTGTTATACTTAAAACTGTGCCTTTATAGCATAGCTGCTGGGAGTGTTCTAACCAAGGCTGCTTAAAAAGGAAATGTTCTCCATGATGTATTCAGTGACATTTCCTCTTCGCCTAATTAGCAGTGAGTGTTAATTCTTTTGATAGTACACAGCCAAGACACTCTGGGAAAGTGAGCTGATTTTGGTCCTGCTTCATATGAAACATTATTCTTTATTTGAACTCTAGTTGAAGAACCCCAGGCCAAGTTGTCATTCATGGCAATTTCAATAAGAAAAATTTAAAACCAACCGAACAAAACGACGGTGAAGGACCAATTATGTAGACTTGTGGGAACATTTTTGACCTGATATTGTTGAAAATGTGATCTTCAAAGATGATGAACATGTGCAGCTCCCACCGACATCCTGAAAGCTGCAGGTGATCACTTTGCCAATGGGACCATGGGAGTTGGCAAGACTTAACATGGGCATGGGCCTGCTCTTTCTTGCAGGAGATAGGAGGTCTTCTGCTTTCTAGAGCCTTTCTTTCACTTAGAGTCTTTCTTTCGAGCATCAACTCATGATTTCGTTTACCCATGGATACATTTCTTGTGAGACTGTATTCCTGCAGTCAAAGCCCTGCAGGTCTCACAGCTCTTAAAAGACCGCTACAGTAAGTGATGAGGGAAGGGGAAAAAATGATAGAAAAATGACAAGGCTAGAAACCTGGATTAGGCTATTAGGTTTTGGAAGGGAGAGGAAGGTTTTATTCTCATCTCCACAACCAGATCCCCACTCCACCACTTCAGGTTCTGCATCACATCTGAAGTTGGGATGGGAGATGTTCTGAGTGCGGTCAAAATCCTGGAAAAACTGCAGTTCATTCTACTGTTGGACTTACCTGGCAGAAACCTGAAAAATCAGACACGTTCTCTCCCTAGATAATACTGTTTAAAATATCTTCATTTCCTGCAGCCCTTTCTTGATGAAAAACCTCCTGAAATTCTGGTGATTCTGTTTAAGTAACTGACCCTGGATGTGTCAGAGCTAAACCAGGACTGGAGGCTTGCACCTCAGCCAAATTGTGGAGGAAGATCTGTCAACCATCTCCAGAGACAGGCAATGCACCTGCTGGCATGCAGGGCCTGATCCCAGGTCCATGCACCTCGTTTTCATTAGCTCAGTGAGCCTCGGATGAGGTCCAAGGGTATCCACGACCAACAAATCCTGATGAACACTGGCACTTTGACAGCTGTGAAGATCCTTGTGCTTCATCATGTTTTCCCTGCTTTCTAATGTTGCCATGTACTTCATCACAACCATTAATGAGGGATTTCAGGCAAGTCACTTCTTGAACATTTCATGTAGGAAGCGAAAAATAAATGTTTCATTAGATTGAAGATTTTGAACAAAATAATTACATGCTGAGTGCCTGAGGTCACTTCTGATGTATATACAGCAGTGCTGAGTTAAATAGCCTTCAACAATTTTATTTATCTGTTTGTGAGGGTGACAGCTTTCTGCTGTGTGTCTCAAAGTAAGGTAAGCCCAGAGTTGCCATATCCAAGGATTCAAAACCCAAGATGGGCTCAAAAATCGTGGGATCAGATAAAAGTATTCCTCAGTGGGTCCCTTCCACTTGTTCTCTGCAGTGTGAGATTTTATTAAATTAGTTTTCAGTTTATGTTCTTACACCTACTCACGGGATTTAAAAAATGCTGTTGTTTTTAAAATAATTGTCTTGTGTTGGGTTTTGTTCGTTTGTTTCAGTTTTTGGTTTTGCTTCTCCCACCTGTACCACACTTTCTGTGTGATAAAAGCAGTTTCGCCAACCCTTATGCATTTTTAATATGGCAGTGCTCTGGTGTCGCGTAGCTTGGTGGTCCTACCAAGATAAATCAGACACACTGGACAGACAGCTGCCGGGTTGGATGAGGGGCTCTGATATCTCTCAGGACACCAAAAATTAAAGTGTCTTCACTGCTGGCTCCCTGCCTCTAACCCTTCTCCATCTCATCAGTCACCTCCACCCCACAACAGGCAGGTTCTTCTTCATTGCCACGTTGACCGCATCTGTGTCTTCACCTCCTACACTAACCTAGCCCCAATGTAGCTTTTCCCCTCATTGTTTCTTCTTGTTTTCCTTCTCCTATCTTATCTCAGCACATTTCTCTATTTTGTATTGCTGAGAAAACTGCCCTTTTCCTCAGAAAACGGGAGAACACCTCTGGGACTCTTTTCCTGATCTTTCCCCCTTGTGTCACTCAACCTCTTCTCCCTTTCTTTGGGATGCTGTTTCAGGACGAGGGAGGAAGGATGATGAACGAGATTGGGACATGAGAAAAAGAAGTGAAGAACACAAGACCTGCTCTGGGCAGCTGAATGTGTGTATCTCCCTTCTCTCAGTCAGGCCCTATGAAAATGCTTATATCGGCCCCTTTGCCATCTGCTGCTATGGGAGAGCAGCCAGTCTCACTCCCTTCGTCAGAAGGCAAGAAAAGTGCTAATTGCTCTGAAATAGCAGCGTGGTCACACTCATCCTGTCAAAGGTCAAACCCCTGCTATACACTGTTATCTGTATGTGAAAGAGACCGTAGGTTTAGGCAAATAAACGTCTTTTCTCTGATACATGTTATCCACTTTGATCAAGTCATAGGATCCTAATTTGAGTAACTGAGTACGAGGATAATTAGCAGTCATGCCAGCGGTAGTACATGTATTCAAATTAAATCAAATGTGAGTAATCTGTGGAATTTTTTTTAGCCCGCACAGGTAAGAATCAATTAGCAGGCAATTTTAGAGAAAAACAAAATCTAGAGGCTATTCCTGCTTTACATGTTAAGAAGAACCTGGGCTTCCATGAATAATGTTTTAATGTGATTCAGAAAGCTCATTTCCTCCTCTTGGTGCTCAGTTATGGAATGAAAGGTTTTGATCTAATCACTCTCCTACCTTCTTTTTCTCTCTGCTCATCCTGTGCCTTTTGGGTGGAATGTCTGCCCTCCACACCACAAATGAAGAGCTGTCGCACAGCTCATTACAGGCAATGGACACGGTTAAATGTACACCTATTATGGCTCCCTGGATGTTGTTTGGGTTGATTTATAGCCCTTAGTGTGATTTTGGGGGTAATGCTAGAGCTGGTTATTTGTGAAATCCCTGCACGTGAACTCCTGCGAGACTCTTCCAAGTAATTTAACTCCCCATATTTTACTGCTTCTCTGGCACAGGGGTGAGGAAAATATGGACACAGAGGTACTGCAGTTGAACAGTGGAGGCAGTCAATGTATGAACACCAGGTAGGATCATTTCCCAATCGGGTTTCGGTTTGCAGCAGGACCGTGCGGTGGTGACCTCCAGGGTGGCCAGGGTGCAAGGCCGAACTGCTCTGTGCCACTCCAGGGCAGCAGGGACTAAAGACACGCTCACACCCAAACGCTGGGCCCCTGACTCTGGTCTGTCTGCCCTGAAGGCCATCTCCTGCTCCACAGGGCTTCTTCGTGAGACACCAGGTCTGGGATGGGCTGCCCTGAAGCTTCGCCCAGCTTTGAGGCAGGAACAGGATTGGCATCTCCTTCACTTAGAGTAACCACTTGTTTCATGCACGTGCCGAGGAGCGCCTCAGGAATCAAACCAAATAATACGTTAATTAAACGGAAAGATCCTAAAGCAAGTGTGTTAGAGTTTAGTGAGCCCTATCCATTTATTCCCTTATAATATGAAGCTATAATATTACAATAATATGACATTCTATAAAATGATAACATTAACGCATTAAAACTGTCATGTTTTAGGCAATGTTTCCAATAAGTGATTTTACAGAAAGTTCTCCTCACCCAGTCTGATGAAAACCCGTATGTGGCAATGATGCTGACATCAGGAAAGGGTGGACACCAGCAAGCTGAGGACAGTGTTCAGTATTGCTTTGGTTCAGATGAAGGACAGCACACCTCCTGCGTCAGGATCTCCTCTGCCTGGTGTTCCCTTGCTGTGCTCAGCCCACCTCAAGTGAGCAAGCACTGGCTTTGCAGGTCTCAGACACCTTTAGGGCCTTTTCCTTGATTTTTCTTAGAGGGAAACAGTCAAACTCTGTTCTGCACACCTCTATTAACTGCTTTAAGAGAGATCGACATCTTCAAAAGAAACCCATAAAACATGTAAGCAAACATGCCTTATTTAAAAGCAGCTGTTGCTGTAATGGCTGCATGCAAAGAATAACAGAGCCACAAATCCTAAGCACCACGTCCTGCAAAAAAAGTCTGTGCGGATGTAACCCTAAGACCTCATTAACCTCCTAGGACTAAGTGCAGCTAAGCATCATGCTGACGTGGGCCAATGGCTTTAACAGTTTGCAGTCCAAAACTCAGTTTTTCCCCTTCCCTCTGTTTGGTCCAGCCCTGGCGATTTTGCCACTGAGAGCCAGACTGGCTCATAACAGTTGGATCAGCTCAGTTTTCTGAGTACCTGAGAAAACCACATGCTCTTGAGTCCCAGTCATTAGACAATGACAATTTTGGATATATTTGGCCTAACGGTGGGAAAATGCAGTGTCAGTGATGGCTTGTACTAATTAAATCCACCTCCCTAGAATTAGGCCATATGCGATATTGATTCGTTCAGTCACCGGGTTTCTCTCTGCGGGTGTGATGATAATGCAGACACAGTGAGCTGAGTGGTTCTCAGTGCTGTACCCGAGCAAAATGCACAGGAGACACACACCGCCAAGAGTAAGAAAACAGCAAAAAAGCACAAGGCAAAGCTCTAGAAGTACCACTTACATGATCCTGATGAAAGCTCCAGAAAGAAGCTTTTTGGGTCCTGTTTTGAAAAAAGCAAAGGCTTAAATCTGTTCAGTTTTTCATGCCCAAGGCACTGGAATTTGGATAACTTGTCACTGAAAACCCGTAACTATTTCTGTGGAGTTTTCTGAATGAGCACTGACTCCAAACAGTCAGTCAAGTAAGCAGAAGGGCTGGTCCCTGTAGGGGCCTTGGGAGACACAATTTCTTGCATGGCCACCATACAAGCTGAAGTACAGTGCCACCGTCCCCAGGCACAGACGTTTAGCACCCTGCCAGGCACAGGGCGTCATTAGCTCAGTTCTCCCTATGAAACCACAGAAACTGCAGGTTCTTTGATAACTGAGTGCTGAGAAAAGCTCAGCGACCTTCAGAGGTGCGAATTTGCTCCGGTCTGCTCTGCAAAGGCAAGTGGAGATGTTGCAGCAATGACCCCCCACGCGCTGCTCCATCGAGCTGAGCTGAGCCCAGAAAATCCAGCCTGCAGCAAATGCTGGCCTTGAAACTCTGCTTTTCACCCCATGCTAGGGCAAAAGTTGAGGTGTATCATTTTGAAGGATATCAGAATAAATCACTTCAGCATTTGCAGAACCAGGGTACTTTGTTCCGACACACTGAATTGGTCTTGTCACTAGGTTCATTTGATATTTTCCACTGCTTCATGGGAATTTCAGGTCAGGATTGGTGATTACCTGACTGATCTGCAAAAACAAGAGTTTGGAACAAACTCAGGGTGCTGTGACCTCCACAGCACACTGTGTAACACATCCAGAAAGAAGCATGTGTTGTCTCATGGGACAGAACCATTTTCTACAAATCCTGTAGGAAAGGAAAGGGAAAAGAAGCCAGTGCTTCTCAAACCCTGCAGACTCGAGACAATGCATGACAGTTCGCAGAAAACTGTGAATGACTGCAAATCTATGAAAAAAAAAATCCTGAGGGGAATAAAGGGTTTTAGAAAAAAAAAAAAAATCCCTTAAATGCCTTTCTCACCAAAGTTTTCTGGTCAACTCTAGTTTTGAACAAAAAAAAAAAAAAGTATAATCAGAAGTTTAATTTTTTGAAGAGATCGTCATAGACTTACCAGCTTGGACTTTTAAATAAGGTATGAAAATTTTTCTGACAACAGAATATCAGCAGAAATCTCTTGCTCTTGTTCAGATTTATTGAAATGAGCAGAAAACCCGAGGAACTGTTTTGAGATCCACTTCATACCCATGAAAGACTCTGCCAGCTGCATAACCTAAGAGGGACTGCATAACACACTCCAGAGCTTGAACAGCATCCAGAGAGAAAAAAGACCCCAAAACCACCAGGTCACAGGTATTCTGCTCTCCATTATGTGATAAAAGGGTCATTTATAAATAACTCCAAGGAGTTTAAATAAAACTGTCTTGCAGGGGCACCCACAGGCACAGAGAAGGTTTCAAGAGCTTCCTCAAGGGGTTCTGACCCTGCGCTCGTTCCTGTTCTCTCGCTAAGGGTGGAAAGTGCTTGTGCAAATACGACATTCACAGAAATGTCCATTTGGGCAAAAGCTTAGTTTGGATGACCTCTACGAGATGAACTAATCAGACAGTATCTCTCTTTGATCCCAAATACAAGCCCAGGGGACGGTTTTGAGCTTGTCACCTTTGTGGTGGCAGCCTACCCAGCACCCCCTCAAAGCAAAGCCAGCCTCCCAGCCTGCTTTCAGTTTGCCGTCGGCCACCAGGCAGTTCCAGCTCTCTCCGTGGCAAACAGCCTCGCACTGAATCTTGTGAGATGAGACCGTCGGGCAGCTCTGCCTTCCACCCAGCTGATGCTGCGGCTTCCATCCATCTTCCTTTTTTCTTTGAAGGCAACAATTCACCTCAGCTTTGAATCCTGACTTTAAATCAAGATAAATATTTGTCTTTTCTCAGCCTTTTAAGGTATTCTAACCTATTCCTTTCCGACATCCAGATATAGCTAGAATTACCACTAATGGGTTTCAACACATTAAGTTTTATGACTTGGTGGCTGACAGTTTATATCATATACGTTTTCATTTATGTACATCCTATTTGTCTCAATTCCCAAACCTCAAATTTATTAGCAAAGAAGAGTTGGCAGAGCTGACGTGAGGACCAGTATCTAAAATATATTTGTCAGCCAAAATGAATTTGTGATATACAGTGCTTCTATGTGGGTTTCATAAAAAAAGCCTTATTGAAAAGCTTTTTTTGCAGTAGTTGTGCAATTACCCTGCTGATATATATGTACACAAACATGTATTTATACCAAACAAGTACTGAGGACTCATCTATCATGTACGGAAGTAAAATTTACTTTAACCGAGCATATATTTTTCCAAAGTTACAGGTTATTCCAGTGGCCAGAAAACTACGGTAAACAAAATGGAGACCCATATTTCATTGTTTGCCTGTTTGTTTGTTGAAGCTGTTTATTGTAATACTGCCTCTTACTAAACACAGTTTGAAATCCCATCGTCCTCTAAGACAGGGGTGTCAAACTCATTTTCACCAGGGCTACATCAGCCTTGCCGTTGCCTTCAAAAGGTAGAATGTAATTTTAGGACTGTGTAAATGTAACTATTATTTCTAGTAGCTCACTGGCATGTTAAGGGCCACCTCCAGATCCTTGCTAACCTGTGTGACACCTGCTGAAGGCCATGGGGTTTAAACGATGCAGCCAATGGCAGAATGTAAAGCATTTTGCCGGATGGTGTTTTTAGAAATTACATGATTAAGTAAAAGAAGTCAACCAGTAAAGACTGTCTGACATCCTCCTAGTGCCGCTTGGGGTGTGCAGCAAAAGGGGAGAGCCACAAGGGAGGTATAAAATATCCAGCAATGAATGGCAGTGCCTGATACACTGAAGACATCACAGGCAGTGTTGTCACCAGAGCACAGGAGAGGGAATGGGTGAAAACTGACGATTCCCGCAGGCCCGGCTCTGCGGGGATCCTGCAGTGAATGCTGTACGGGCAGACAGAGCCCTGGCTGCGTGTGGGACCCACCTGCTGCGGTGAGACACAGAGAGCCCCTCCGCCCAGGCTGTGCTGCTGCAATTGCGGGTTCCAGGGGAGGCTGGAGGTAGCTGGTCTTCGCACGTAGGGCAGGCTGAGGGGTGAAGGGTGGATGAGCTCCAGCTTTGTCACTGCTGTGCCCCAAAGCTGCTGCTGTGGGCACCAGGTAAAGCCAGGCTGATGCAGGCTCCAGCCTGAGCAGAATGACCATGGGGTTGTCCGGTCCTTTTGGCACTCCCGAATTAAGACAGACACTTGGTGTTCTGAGCTGGTTACTCTTTCGCACAGCAGAGACCAAACCAGGCTTATTTCCTGGGAAAAGGATGTTAAAAGGAATCCCACTGGCTATGGGGAATTTTCTCCCAGTTTTGTAGAGAAATGATACCGCTGCAGCACTCAAAGGTACTGGGTGCAGAGGAGTTCATTATAGACAAAAAAGTAACCATGTATTGGTCATTGCAGGCTGCAAAACTCCCCCCTTTTCATTGTGGTTTGTAGCCCTGAGCTCTGCTTCCTTCTATAAAGCTGTTCCACTTTGGCTGTGTTCACCAGGCATTTATAATTCTTCCTTCACAGTAACAAATCCTAATTTGTCAGGCCAAATCCTAAATGCATTCAGTATTTGCATACAGGGATCTTAACATCAGGCAAGGGACTGGCTATTAAAGATACAGAGGGCAGATTTGCAAAGGTGCTGCCAAGTGCCCAAGGTGGCTGAGTGTTGCTAAACAAGAAAATAGCACGTTTTGTTTTTTTCAGAGTATTCCTTGCAGCAGGGACCAGTGAAAACACTGATGCTCAGGGGACCTGGGGTGCTTCTTTGCATTATCCCTGACAGCCAATGGCACAACCGCCTCCTCTGCGGAAACAAAATGTAATAAAATATGCTGGTGTGTCAGTGCAAAGAAAAAAGTGGCAAAAATGGCAAGCAGGAGGAGCAGGAGAATACATCCGAGTTGCTCTGGGCATTTTCAGTTTCACAGATAGCCTTGTTTTAAATAAGATGGGTGTGCCAGTGTCAAGGGCACACCAGCCTAGTTGGGGTGGGGTGATGACCGGGGTCCCCTCAGGCTTCCTGCTAAATGTCTGTTTAGATGTTAGGTTCATTAGGCAAAAAAACAAGCTTTGAGGGGGAAGAAGAGCATTGAGAAAGAAAGGAAGAAATAGAGATGACTGTTTTGGCAGGGCAGTCAAGTTTAAGACTGCATGGAAAAGAGTTTCTAATAGTCTTTGTTAAGCAATACCTATTCCGAGAGCCAAGTTGCGTGAAAGTTTGAAGGGTTTTAGGAGGAACTGACAGACTTGCAATTATCCCTGCAGGACTGATGAAATACCTAGAGCTTTGCAGCATGTCTCTGAAGAAAACCCACCAGGTTAATTCATCCCTGTTGTTTTTATAGAGCGTTTATCTGTGTCTGTCTGGCAGGCCTGATCCACAACCCTGGATGAATAATAAGAGAAATAAAAAATTGTTATGTTCTTCAGCCTGTGAGTAAATCTCCTTTTTTACCTTCCTTATTCATAAAGAAAATAATTTGAGACACTTTCCCAGCGAAGATTATAATGTTTATTATTCAGTAGCTTATTGTTTAAAATCCCTGCTTCTTGTTTCTAGGAAAAACAAACTGTTGTAATTTTCCATCCAATAACTTCTTACAGTAAGCGATTTAAACTCAGGCTTTACCCTGGTTTTGTTTGAAATCAGACCACAGTTTTGGATCAGTTCTGGACTAGTGCTGCCTGGGAAGGACGCTGCTGCTCCGAAACGGAGGCGGTGGGGAGACGTCTGAGGCATGAGGCGTGTTCTGGAAAGAAAGGCGTTCTGCAGGGCAGGAGTGCTGCAGGACAGGGGTGCTGCAGGGCAGGGGTGCTGCAGGGCAGGGGTGCTGCAGGACGGGGGTGCTGCAGGATGGGGGTGCTGCAGGACAGGGGTGCTGCAGGGCAGGGGTGCTGCAGGGCAGGGGTGCTGCAGGACGGGGGTGCTGCAGGACAGGGGTGCTGCAGGGCAGGGGTGCTGCAGGGCAGGGGTGCTGCAGGACGGGGGTGCTGCAGGACGGGGGTGCTGCAGGGCAGGGGTGCTGCAGGACGGGGGTGCTGCAGGACAGGGGTGCTGCAGGGCAGGGGTGCTGCAGGACGGGGGTGCTGCAGGACAGGGGTGCTGCAGGGCAGGAGTGCTGCAGGGCAGGAGTGCTGCAGGACGGGGGTGCTGCAGGACGGGGGTGCTGCAGGACGGGGGTGCTGCAGGACGGAGGTGCTGCAGGGCAGGGGTGCTGCAGGGCAGGGGTGCTGCAGGGTAGGGGTGCTGCAGGACAGGGGTGCTGCAGGGCAGGGGTGCTGCAGGGCAGGGGTGCTGCAGGGCAGGAGTGCTGCAGGACAGGGGTGCTGCAGGGCAGGGGTGCTGCAGGGCAGGAGTGCTGCAGGACAGGGGTGCTGTAGGGCAGGGGTGCTGCAGGGCAGGAGTGCTGCAGGGCAGGAGTGCTGCAGGACGGGGGTGCTGCAGGACGGAGGTGCTGCAGGACGGAGGTGCAGCAGGGCAGGGGTGCTGCAGGGCAGAGGTGCTGCAGGGCAGGGGTGCTGCAGGACGGGGGTGCTGCAGGACGGGGGTGCTGCAGGACGGGGGTGCTGCAGGGCAGGGGTGCTGCAGGACGGGGGTGCTGCAGGACAGGGGTGCTGCAGGGCAGGGGTGCTGCAGGGCAGGGGTGCTGCAGGACGGGGGTGCTGCAGGACGGGGGTGCTGCAGGGCAGGGGTGCTGCAGGACGGGGGTGCTGCAGGACAGGGGTGCTGCAGGGCAGGGGTGCTGCAGGACGGGGGTGCTGCAGGACAGGGGTGCTGCAGGGCAGGAGTGCTGCAGGGCAGGAGTGCTGCAGGACGGGGGTGCTGCAGGACGGGGGTGCTGCAGGACGGGGGTGCTGCAGGACGGAGGTGCTGCAGGGCAGGGGTGCTGCAGGGCAGGGGTGCTGCAGGGTAGGGGTGCTGCAGGACAGGGGTGCTGCAGGGCAGGGGTGCTGCAGGGCAGGGGTGCTGCAGGGCAGGAGTGCTGCAGGACAGGGGTGCTGCAGGGCAGGGGTGCTGCAGGGCAGGAGTGCTGCAGGGCAGGAGTGCTGCAGGACGGGGGTGCTGCAGGACGGAGGTGCTGCAGGACGGAGGTGCTGCAGGGCAGGGGTGCTGCAGGGCAGAGGTGCTGCAGGGCAGGGGTGCTGCAGGACGGGGGTGCTGCAGGACGGGGGTGCTGCAGGACGGGGGTGCTGCAGGACGGAGGTGCTGCAGGGCAGGGGTGCTGCAGGGCAGGGGTGCTGCAGGGTAGGGGTGCTGCAGGACAGGGGTGCTGCAGGGCAGGAGTGCTGCAGGACAGGGGTGCTGCAGGGCAGGGGTGCTGCAGGGCAGGGGTGCTGCAGGACAGGGGTGCTGCAGGGTAGGGGTGCTGCAGGACAGGGGTGCTGCAGGGCAGGGGTGCTGCAGGGTAGGGGTGCTGCAGGGCAGGGGTGCTGCAGGGCAGGAGTGCTGCAGGACAGGGGTGCTGCAGGGCAGGGGTGCTGCAGGGCAGGGGTGCTGCAGGGCAGGAGTGCTGCAGGGCAGGAGTGCTGCAGGACGGGGGTGCTGCAGGACGGAGGTGCTGCAGGGCAGGGGTGCTGCAGGGCAGGGGTGCTGCAGGGCAGGGGTGCTGCAGGACGGGGGTGCTGCAGGGCAGGGGTGCTGCAGGACGGGGGTGCTGCAGGGTGGGGGTGCTGCAGGGCGGGGGTGCTGCAGGGCGGGGGTGCTGCAGGGCAGGGGTGCTGCAGGGCGGGGGTGCTGCAGGGCGGGGGTGCTGCAGGGCAGGGGTGCTGCAGGGCGGGGGTGCTGCAGGACGGAGGTGCTGCAGGGCAGGGGTGCTGCAGGACGGGGGTGCTGCAGGACGGGGGTGCTGCAGGACGGGGGTGCTGCAGGACAGGGGTGCTGCAGGACGGGGGTGCTGCAGGACGGGGGTGCTGCAGGACGGGGGTGCTGCAGGATGGGGGTGCTGCAGGGCAGGGGTGCTGCAGGGCAGGGGTGCTGCAGGACGGGGGTGCTGCAGGATGGGGGTGCTGCAGGATGGGGGTGCTGCAGGACGGGGGTGCTGCAGGGCAGGGGTGCTGCAGGATGTGGGTGCTGCAGGACGGGGGTGCTGCAGGACGGGGGTGCTGCAGGACGGGGGTGCTGCAGGGCAGGGGTGCTGCAGAACAGGGGTGCTGCAGGGCGGGGGTGCTGCAGGACGGGGGTGCTGCAGGGCGGGGGTGCTGCAGGCTGGGCTCACCGGGTCTTGCTGTGACCACTGGTGATCTCAGGGGCAGTTCTGCTCCCAGAGAAGTCAACAACGTGAGCTCACTGTTTTCTGTGAGGGCAGTTATACAGCATTGAGTAGTAAAGGATTCAGGGATTATGGTATGATTTCATCTGGGGAGCTCTATATGCCTGGGAGCACATAGCTCGTAGCAGTATGCTGAATTACACATGGACGTTTTATACTGGCTTTGAAATTATCTTGAAAATAATTAGAAGTTCACAAAATTATTTGAAGCTGTTTGTCTCCTCCTTAATAAATTTTTAAATGTATTTGATAATTTCAGTAGGAAGAGAGCTCTTATGCAACATTTAGATATGTACTTCTTGAATAATTAATTGTATCCTGAAGGGGATGACTCAGTCAGCTCAAACGTGATTTGTATTTGTCTAAAGCAGGCTATTTCTGTTTGTGCAGTAGTCTTTCTAAGAGAAATATTACAAAGAGTGCTTTTAAAAAGAAATTCGAAAAAGAAAGAATTAAGGTAGTCTTGCAACATTACTCCCAGTGCCTCAGAGCAAAAGCCCAATATCTACTATAAAACACCACATCTGTTCTTTCCTTTGGTCGCCCAGTTACTGTGCGAGGGGATATAAATGACTCTCTGCTGCAGAGAGATGCTTTGTGGCCACAGTGATACAGCCAGAACTTTGCTAAACATTTCTCAACAGGAAAGTCAGGCAACTGCAGCCTGTCCCCTGCGATTGGGCCTCACACCTTCCTTGAACTTAGCAGATCCAGCAGCTACTCAGCCAGGAGGGAGGGAGATCCTGGATCTATACACTGCTCCTCTGGGTGCATAAGTACTCAATCCAAAATGGAACATCTTCAACAGCAACCTGTACACCACTGCTCCTCCATGTAGTCCAGTGGCTTCAAGTAGCACAGCGGGTTTCTGCTTAAAGCGTAGAGGAGGGCACCCAGGCTCCCTCTCGGATGACTTCCCATCTTGTAGGTAACGATGTCACCACCACATGCCTGGGTAACAGAAAGCTTTGTGTTCTGGATGGGTTGAACATATCCTATGCCCAGCAGTAGGTCCAGAAACATCTTGTCAGTGGAAGCCTAAAAGCCTAATGTTGCCATACCATCATGACTGGTCATGTTCTGGCTGTTCTCACTAACAGGTACTCAAGTATCTGAATAGTTTAGACAAAAATAGCTGCAGTTCTGGAGTCTAAAGCCTTGAGCTTTAATGCTCAGATGCCTTTGGGGTATTTCAGCACAAGTGAATGGGGCATATTAGAAAGGGATTTGGCCAACAAAAGCATTAGGAACACCTGAGAAAATTACTCAGGACAGTAAAAATCATTAACGGTACACTCCCCTATATTGTACCATTATTTCCTAGTCCAGTGATAGTGAGATGTAAATATAGGATCTTAATGGTGGTGACTCAGTAAAATGAGTTCCTCAGAGCTATTAACACTGAGGTTTGAAAGAATAACAGGTCTTTGAAATAGGTCTTATAAATGTACATATGTAATTTGAAGTACATGTATCTATAAATTCTCTGTGAGCACACGCTCCACAGGTATTGCTACTGAAATCTGGGGTTTTATTTATTTGCAGGTGGGAGAGGAGAGTATATCATGGTTACTTGGAAATCTGCAGTTAATAACTAATTTTTCACTATTCAGGAGGACTTAATGGACAAGAGGGCACTTTCCTGACGGTCAAGGACACTGCAGAAAACAATATTCATATCTCACAAGTTGAAATGGCTTAAGATTGTTTTCTCCAAGCTGTCACCCATAGGTCAGATCCCTGAGGGCTGACTAAAAACCGTAGTTATATTGCCTCTTCAAATGATTCCAGTGAAAAACTTTGCTCTGATCCGCCCAGCCTGCAAATTCCTCTCCCTTGAAACCAGCAACAGTAGTTCCTCTGAGGGCTGATGCAGAGCCATGGGAAGCCAACACCAGGGAGCAGCTCCTTGCAAGAGGGCAGCAAATTCTTTCTTGCTGGTCCCGGTGTGCTCTGCACTTGGTGGTGGGGCTGCACTCATCTGCTTGGCTGCTCCTGAAGTGCTCTGAAGATAGAAACTGGTTCTTCAGTCCAGGGGCAATCACTGGAGAATATATATAGTTTTTATAGTTTTCTTTTTCTTTTTTTTTTTTTTTCCCCCCCATTATGGAAGCAATTGCTTGTGAACATTAATGGAAATATCTGCCTGTACCAGCCCCTTAGATGCTTTGAGCCCTCTGCTCAGCCTCAGCAGCAAACACTTTTCTTCCAATCTTTGCACTGGTAAAGAGAGTCTGGTGTGGAGAAGCCTCAATCTCACCAGCAAATAACTGGCACAAAGCAGCATGTGCTGTTAAAAGCAGATCACCTGTGTCCTGGTAGGAGGAGACCACACCGAGTGTCAGGGAAGCCACAGAGCAAGCGGGGAGCTGGAGGAACTGACCCATCCCTCCCCAGCGCCTCCAGTGTGACCCTTCCCATGTCTGAGCAAGGTAATCCCCAAGAGAGCTGCAGTAAACCCCTTATGCTAGATACTGGTAATGACCGCTGCAAGGGGGCAAAGGGTTAATTGAAAACAGACTCTCCTTCACAAGCGGAAGATTTAAAACCCGCAATTCACGGTGGTAGCTGCCCAATTCATTTCCAGCAGGGAGGGGGCAGCAGGAGGAAAGTGCCACATAACTCATCATCGATACTGGGGGACTGATGTGCACATCTGGAGAGCTGGGTACAGTGACGGGGTGGCTGGCGGCAAAATCAAGCAGGGACGTGAGGTAACTGGAGAGACAGGATGAGCAGTGATGTGAGGTAAGCGATGCAGACAGCCTGGGCAGCTTCCTACAGGGATGTGAGCTGCAGATAAACCGTCCTGCAGAAAGGTCCCAGTGCAGGATGCTGGGGCACCGAGCAGCTCGTGTGGCTCCGCAGCTCCCAGTGCTGCCGGCACCAGCCTCGTGGAGAAGAGATCTGGGGCTCTTGCGGGGGGAACCTGCTCTGCATAGCTGTGTAGGTGGGGTGAACCCTGGGGGTCAGGAACTCACAGAGGTTTCATGCTGCTGCTGACAGAATCTCTAAAAAGCAGGAGCATTTTGTATAAATGCTACACCTCAATCTCTTTGACATTTTCCCCTTGTTGCTAATTATTCCCAGCAGCTTCTCACCATGCAGCAAATGCCTGGCAACTGTGACAGTTATTAAAATCCTGTAAACAGGCTCTGGAGGAAAGTGCTTAGAGTCACCTTGCCAGGTTAAAGAGAACCTGTCAAATAAGTAAAAATAAATTGGATCTGAGCCCGTGTTAGGCAGTTTCAGAGACTTCTCAGAGGCAGAGGCTCAGGGCAGATCTTGTAAGTATCTGATGGAAAGGTGTAGATGAGGCAGAGCCAAAGCCTTCTCGGTGATGCCCAGTGACAGAAGAAGAGGCAGTGGGCACAAACTGAAACACAGGAAAGTCCAATTAAACCTAGGACAACCCTTTTATACTGTGAAGATGATCAACACTGGCACAGGTTGGCCCCAGAGGTGGTGGGTCTCCATTCCTGGAGATATTCAAAAGCCCTCTGGACGTGGTCCTGGGCAGCCTGCTGTAGGTAGCCCTGCTTGGACAGGGGGGCTTGACCAGGTGACTTCCAGAAGCACCTGAGCTATTCTGTGATTCTGAATTTCTGTGGAAATGTGCTGTTTTCTTGAGAAACAGCTCTGACAGGCACTCTCAGAGGGAAGTAAAATACGAGGGGTCTGCTCACCCAGAAGCAGCCAGTACAGCATTGGCTCGCGTCCTCTCAGGGACTGAGTGTGATTAATACTGATGGGAGACAATGAAATTCTCACCTGGAGTATTTCAGCCCAGCTAGAGCTGAGCTCTGTCTTCTTCTTATTCTCAAGCCAAGAGAAATGGCATGGCTCTGTTCACAGTCTGGCATCAAAGGGACTTTGCAGGAGGCACGAAGCTAGAGTTTCTGCCACGCACAACTGAAAATTATAGACAAGACCAAGAAACTTTACTGCTTGGAGCTTCAGCTTTCAAGTAGCAAGTCCCTGAGAGCACATTCTGGGTGATGGTGACATTGTACTGGCTCAAGGCCTGTGCTTCCACACAGCTACTTCCCTCACCTTTCTGCCAGTTTTCTGTGGTTTTAGTAATAAATTACTAACTTTAGAGCCAAGTGGCAGCAGGAATTGCAGTGTATCAGAGGACACCACAAACCCTGGGGGAAAGATATCACTTCTGAATTACTAGAGTTGTCTGAATGATAATTTAGATTAAAATTCAGGTCCTATGGGCCTATGTGCTGTCCAGACCAGGAGCTGGTGGACGTGTTGCTCCACAGGTTATCTGTAGTGGGTGCACAGGTCCCCTGGTGCACCCAGGATCTCAGTCTTCATGGTGAGATGTCGGGGGAAACAGAATACGTGATCTGAACATGTAGTTTGAAGGAAACTGTCATAAGCACAGGAAAAGCTTCAGATATCTGAAGGGGTATCCTACCAATGAAGAAGTTTGCTATGGATGATCTGCTATAATTTTTCATATGTGTCCAGCATATTATTTTAATCTGTACCTTTCATGAGTAGCTGTGGCAGTAAGACATCCAGAAACTCAAAGGAAACTGCTGTGACAGACTTCAGCTGAGGTGGGGCATCTTTCAGGAAAAACTGTAACTAGGGCCCACAAAAACCCATGAGAACTGTGGGATGTGGAAGTCTTCAAAAAGACTTTCCTGGAGGGTGATTTGTGGAAATCATCCACAAAGAACAGACTCCCTCAGCCCTAGCAGACAGCACAAAATAATGGAGGTGAAAGTCCCATAAAGGAGACCTGGACTTCCCAAGTGGTGGGAAGAACAAAGGGTCTTTTAGGCAGCTATGGGTGGCCACCAGGCCTCTGCCAGCTGCTCGCCAACGATGAATACATTTCATTCAGCTCCTGCGCCGTAAAGGAGGACAGGTTTGGATGGTGCTCTGTAGGCAACTTGGGTGGGAGGGGAAGGGGGTTTGGGTTTCTCCCTGCCGCATTAGGAAGATGGGAAACAGAACTGTTTTGTCCAGATGGAGGCATGTCGAGTTATGGTGCTCTGCCTGAGGACCCTGCAAGTCAGCCAGATGAGGGAGAGACATAAATTACTCCTCTGAAACACAGGATCTGGAAAGACCCCACGTTCAGCCCTGCCTTCCACAGATTTCTAGTTAGACTTCGCAGCAGATTGACCTCGAATCACTTTGTCCTCAGACACGATTCCAAGGAGATCTTGGGAAAGGAGAAGTGGCATGACTGGATTTGGAGGCACTTCACAGCAGCCTGTTGTGGCAATCCTTCCCAGGGTTGGTCTCGCTTTCTGGGAATCTAATGGAATGATGCCTTGGGCCTCTGGCTTAGACACATTCTAATTCCAGCCATGGTAACAGAAGTCCTGAACCATGACAAATTAAGGAACTGAAAACAAAGTAATTTGCACTCCTCCCTCCAGGCAGCAGTCATTAAAGCTGGTGTTAGCGCAAAGTTTTCCCACACAAATAGAAAGTTACCCTGCTGGCAAAATTTTCCTGCAAAAAATAGAAAGTTACCCTGGTGGCAAGCTGCCCGATTCCTGCCCATTTTCCTTCTTGCATGGGAAGAGAAAAAGGTCAGTTCTTTTGGGGTCTCTCCATGCCTGGGCCTTCTGCAGATGTAGGGAAATAAAAATGGATTCAGAGCCCTCATTCTCGTTTGTAATCACATGTGGGACTCAAGTACTTCATCTCTCATCATTTACATGTCCTGCTATATGGAAGGCACCTGTATTTCAATACTTCTTTTTGTCTCCTGAAAGCAGATTAACCAACCAGCCAAATTATCAAAAGAATGTCATGAACGAAATACCTTAATACATGGTAATTTTCTATGTTATAAACATTAAAAACAGTCATTAATGACTCCCAGATTTTCTTTTTCACACCATAGTTCTGGAATGTCCCAGAAGAGGGAACTTCAAGCAGTCAATCGCCTTTGCAGCCCCGTTTTAATCTGTTACAAAAGTGAGTTGTGAATTCCCCTTCTTTTGCTTTGCTTTAACATTTCACCATTTATAATCCTCTTGATTTTCCTTAGAAACATTAGTACTGTTCAGGCTCATTAACACACATTTTTGTCTTTAGGTTTCAGATATTAACAGCCTTGCTGAGTCTACTAAAACTATATTTAATATAGAAGGCTTCACATCTTGTTTACAGAAACTCTCTGGGATCCTCTGCTTGAATTTTCTAGTTCATGGCATAAAAGGTCACTTTCGCCACGTTGCTGCTAGGGTTGCATAGCATTAGCTATGTCTCAAAGGTCAGAGTTTTGGGGGCATAATATTTGAGTAAATTCATTGCTTTCAAAACAATGGAGATGGGAATCAGAAGTCTAATGCTTACTAAAACCTCCAGAATCCTTGCAGTAAAACCCAGAGTTAACGGCAAGAGAAAAGACGGACTTTTCATTTGTCCACATTTGTCAGACCAGAAGCAAAAGTCCCAGTAAGCAAGCAGTGAATGAGACGATGGCTCCCAACCTCTAAATAAGACGGAAGCCTCCAAGTGCAACGCAGCATGGACCCAAAGCAAGTCATCTTTGCCCAACCTATTCCTCACTCCACAGAGCCCAAGGAGATGTAAAATATCACCAGTTTGAAGTGGGCAGTGATTAGACCATGTTGCAAGACATTTGGAGAACTTGATAAGGACATATTCTGTGATAACACCAAGATTCCCAATCACATGACATGTCTACTGCAAAAACATTTTTAATTTGCACAAAACTAGACACTTGAAAATTAACCTAATCTGGGGAAGCATGTCAGGACAGAATATGACCAAAAAATGTTTAAGCTGCCTTTTAGTACAACTGACCATAGAACACTATTCAGATGATAAAATCATGACATGGGTGCTTAAATAATCCTGTACTCGGTTTGCAAAGAGAAAGAAGGCACAAAAGATTAAAGAAGAATGCTTTTATTCAGCTTTCAGCTCTCACACTTCTAAACAGCAAACATGATTGACAATTCACCCATGGTACTGGAGACCATAGTCCTGGCATCAGTACAATGTCTACTGTTTAAGGCACTGATAGTGGGAAGAAAAACTAAAAAAGACATAACATGGATTGCTCCTATTTGGATTATAACTTGAATCTATTATATGTGCTTGCTATTCAAATGCTTAAAATTCCACAAGCTACATTCACCAACAAAAGTTTATACAACTCCAGTTCTTACTGGAACAGGAATCAACACCCTACTTTGACTTAAGAGCAAGTATTGCATCACTTTTGGAGTCGAATCAATTTTTAACTTACTAAAAGAAAACAAAAACACAAATTGCACCAGCAATATGGCTTTAAGACCCCGTATTTGGTTGCAATATAGCAAGTGAAGTTAAATAACAGCATAAAAATGCCATATACTGTCATCTTAAAAGGAGCAGTTTTACAGTATCAAAATTAGGTTAGAATGTCCTAAAGCCAGTTTTTGTACAAACATTTTTACAAAACTGAATTACTCAAAGAAAAAAATCAAGAATATTTTAAATATGAATTACTCTTTACATGTTGTATGCATAAAATTACTTACCTTGATGATATAAATTAGGAATACTACAAACTTTTTAAAGCTGGCATCCATATACTATTGAAATGCACACATCAGAAATACTGAAGTGTTAGTTCTGCAAAAATCCTTAAGAGTCATATTTATAGTTGCCAAATAGATACACAGTGACTTAGGTTTCTAAAGGAGCCACAGCGACCTCCCGTGGCCGTGTAAGAAATTCCTGTCCTTAACCTTTTTTCCCATTTTAAACATGACATTCCTCACAAACGCTAATAAACTTACAAGGTACAACAGTGGTTCATGCCTTGTCCACCTGTCCCTGGAAACTACAATATTTCTAACTGAAATGAGTATAAAGGAACACAGCCTCCACAGAAACCAGCTCCTGGCCACAGAAACGAAATCATGTCTCCTCTCTGATTTATCAAGAATCTGTTCCAGAACAGTTTAGGGAACTGTTGTCTGCAGGTCAATGAGAGATGATGGTCAATAGATGTTTAACACATGTTCAGTATTAGGCTCCCAAATACATAACTTCAGGTTTTGACAGAACAAAGGAAGAAAATTTAAATTGATGCTGCCTGACTCGAAGTCCAAACCAGAACACGGACGAAGTTGTATGAGACATTTTAAATGTGTGTCAAGTTCATTGGTAGACAAAACCCCAAAACATTTTAAAAAGAAACCAAGTGTAAAAAAAGAACCCAAAAGTCAATTAGGTGTCGCCTTCTGTCGCTCTGAAGGAATGTGACCAACAGGAACAAAACATTGCCTTCTATGTCATGAACAGACGAACAATGTGAGAACAACATAAAAATCACAGCAGTGATGGTCTCTCATCTGCAGTACGTTAATCAACACTTACATTCTTCTACTGCTTATAAATCCTCTCTGTTATATCCAACTTTCTTTCCACCAAGCGACTCTTCTGTGTTTGGTGCCAGCCATGTGAAATACACCTTCACTGGATCAATATTCCAATGCTTGTGAAACGATACTGGGATTTGGTGAGAAAGGTAGCCTTTTGGGTAGTCCATTGGCCTTGCCTAAAATGGAAGAATAAACCAAAACCACAAGTACTCGGTGAGGAGGAATAATTTTAGAAGAAGAAAGTATCGCCGTTCAGTGGCCTCTGTATCGTAACAACGCAATGTGGCACTGACAAAATACATGAGATGATAACGAAGGGGGTTTTTACATCATTCTGCTAAATGAACCGATAGGCATTAGTTTAGCTTGTCAACTCGTGCTGCAGTCATCATGCTAAGAAGTACACAGATATTCAATATGCTCTATTTCTGAGGATTAAATGGCCACCATTTATGAAAGCAAGTGATAAACAGTGTAGCTTGTATTGCATCTTTTCAAATATACAGTTTTGGTTCAATAATGACACAATGATTTTAAGTAATATTCTCTTGCTCCTCCTCTAAACAAGAGTTGCCAGTGCTGCCAGTGTGATTGTAGGATCCTAATAATGCCAGAAGCGGCTGAAATACACAAAGTTTTATGACAGAGAAACATTACCAAAGGCGTGAAATATTGTGGTGCTGGAAAATTGCATTGCTCTTCTTTGTCAGGTTATATCAAAAGAGACAGAATTACACCACAGCTACAAGATGCAGCTGACTTCCTAATGCACCAAGCACATTTCATTTCCTCTGACAGTTTAATGGCCTGTAAGTGCATCATCATATAAAAAAGCCCAACCTGTAGTGGTCTCTGGTAAAATAACTTGATTTTGCCATTGTAAATAGAGTTTCTGTAAAGAGAAATGTATGAAAGGCACACTTTTTTTTTTTTCTAGATGTAAAACATGGGAAGAAAATTGCAGGATTTGGATTCTGAACCACTGATTTGATGCCTAAGCTAGTAACTGATTTAATACCGCTCCCTTCACCTACTCACAGTGGTATTAATGAATTCTACATGCTGCGTTCTTCATGCAGTTCTGTATACAAAACAGCCATAACCCTAGGCAACAGAATTTGATATTAAGAAATCTGAATATGTGGTGGTGGTTTTTTTAAAATTTTGATTTTTAAACCACAGAATGCTTATTTTAACTCTGTTAATTTTATAAGACGCATTACTTGCTTTCTTTAATACTTACACTGAGAGGAGTAAGCAATGATAAACAAAACAGGAAAGTAAACAGATTGATTTTTTTTAGATGGACAATAAATTAAAATATTGAATAGTGCATTCTTAGCCTTCCCATTTCTCTAAATAGTATATGTAATCAGAAAGAAAATCTTAATATAGGAAAACCTGGTAATTTAAATAGCAAACTTCCTCCCCTGCACTGACAGCTGCTTTGAATTACATGGCAATTTACTAATTTTCAAGTAGCCTATTAATTGCAGTTCATATCCAGATACACAAGGTCTTCCCAGTTTTTAAACTCGATTAACACCTGAAAAACATGGAACACTACGCTGATGGAAATGCTGATTTAAAAAAAAATGCACTATTTGGGAAAAATCATAAGTGCTGCTTCTCTTTAATACCATGGGAGGAAGGTGTTTATTTGGTTTATAAGGCAGCAAATTTCTCTGGGACTCAATGCATTGTGTTTTCCACTGTGACAGTTACAATTAGATTGTTAAATATTCTGGAAGACACAAACAAGATTAAAATCTGTTCCAACTCAACTTTTCTCAAAATGGAGAATATACTCACAAGGAAATTATGTTTCATAACCTCTTTTTCCCTTGTACTAGCATAAGGCAATTTATATATTTATACCATTCTTTAGAATCTCCCGCAAAAGCAACAGTTATACTTTTACATCTTCACTAATGAGATATTTCTGAATAGCAAATACTGAACCAAAAGAAAAATTGGATAAGTGGAGAAAATAAATTTACTGAAAAATTTTACAGTCAGTGCTCCATTACCTGAATAAAATAGTACTGTCATCTGGCTTTTTTTCTTTTCTTAGCAGATATATCACAAGTATTCAAAGTATGTGGCTCCTAATTCTATTAGTTTTTCAAAGTTCCCACCTCTGACTGCATTTTTCATAAAACATAGTTGCAGGATAACTGAAATATCTTATCAACTATTGAAGCACTGTAGTAATCCACACTTCGAGAATATTCTTACTTCCTTGATCAAACTTGTTCTGGAGAGAAATAAGGTACAGCAGCAGTCTCCTGGCTATAGTTACTACACGTTGATAGAGTTTGCAATATTAATGAGTCCTGGTTTACGTGTATACTTAAAAGAATAAAATATATTTTAAATACTAGGAAAAATAACTCTCTGACCTGATGAAAGAGTGGACTATGTGTTATAGGGACTCCTAAGCCACTGAAACACATCCCCAGGACCATATCATCAGGCGCATCCATGCTGTAACACCGGCATTTACTAGCAAGTAGTTTCTGAACAGCTGTTCTGCTGAAAACCATCCTGAATGAAAAAGCAAATGAAACGTATAAGACAATGACATCTAGAGAAGCCAAATTACCGTAAATAATAAATATTGCTAAACGATATGAAACTGCAGGACAAAATGTAGCCCTCTGGTGCAACATCTCTGAAATTTCAGAATTTGGGAAGTCAGCACTGACAAGTAGTGCAAGAGGCATTTTCTGAAAGATAATTACTTCATATAATGAAAATTATATAATGAAAATTAATTGTACCAATTACGCCAATTGTTGTTATTCCAACAATTACTTAGCTAGCCACCATTTCTGCCACAGCTGATAATTCCTCCTTAATTTGCCTAGGACTTTAAACGGATATTCTCCTCTATCTTACTCAAATGTATTGTCGTTAGTTATCCTGTAGCAATTAAATGAAAAGAACTCTAAACCTGAAGTGTCATTCCTTGAATCCTCTGTTATACCAAGTTCCCTCCATAAAGAAAAAATGTTCCTTGAAGCCATTGCAAGGCTCTTCTGTTCATTCTGATTTTCTTGCTCATCTAAATACCAACCAAAGCCTGGAGCTGTTAGATCATTATCACTTAAATAAGCCTTAAATAGACCAGAAACATGATGGGATCTTAAATTCAACAGCTGAGGGAATATACTCTTGCCTAGTGTTCCATAGTTGCCTTTTCTGAAGCCACCCAGTCTCACCAGAATACAGGCTACTCTAGATACTACAAGTTATACTAATAAGATTCACACTCTGAAGTCGCTACATGGCTTCTTGAGTTCATTCACTATGTGACAATCCTTTGCTTGACACTGGGACATCGCAAAACTTCTACAGGTACTGAAAGCTGAGGCAAAAAAAACCTGACCTGAGAATATTGCCAGATTAAAGTTGTAAAATATTCCATCACTATCACTGCAACTTTGAAAACTGCATGTATTGTAAGAATTTAAAAAAAAAAAAAAAGAAGCACAATAGGAAATTGTATCTCAGTACTCAGATCAAACAGAGAAGGAAAAATAAGCTAGAGCATTGAAAAAACCAAACCAAACCAAAAAATAGTTGGGACTTGTGACCAGCCTGTGTTGCTACACAGAAGGTGTGACGTAAATTGCACAGATTTGGGGAATATATTTGCTAGTTGATTATCTGGACTGTATCCCTTCAGTTATATAGAATTCTTCACTTAGAGCAAACCTTCTCAAAATTAAGGTATGGCGCAAGATGGATGATCTGTGCCTCCATCTGCTCAAACCTGAGAATGAAAATAACCCCAAACTTCCACATCTAGGTGACAGAATAGAAACTAAGAGACAAACACTAAAACCATATAGAAGTATAATACTGGTAACCCATAAACATACCACCACCAGTAAAAAGTTTATTTCTTAACTCAAGCATAAACCCCACTTAAGTAAGATCTTATGCAACTATGCAAAAAAATGAGAAAGCCAGTCAACTGATTTTTATTTACTCATGGATGAATAAGAATCTAGTAAAGTTGTTATAGCCAGAGAAAGACACTAAGGACATTCAGATGTCCACACTACTTGCTTTGAACACACAAGATGGACAGATCAGAGTCTTAAAATGGTTCTTACTGCAAGACGAGCCAACCTGAAAGTCCATATACACATTAATTGAAATGAAATTTCGCATACAATCACAGGAACCCTTGTGTTTCGTGCATGAGATCAACCCACAATGATCTCTTTCTATGAGAAACTATTTTCCAAGACATTGACATCAAACTCCTTGCTCAGCTACCTCTCCATAAATCATCACGTGAAATTCAAAAACAAAAGGAGAATCATGATCATTTTTCTCCATGCTTGGACAAAGAAAGAGAACACGAAGGTGTATTTTCATTGCGGCAATTTGTATCACTAGGTGTGCTGCTCCAGGTTCTCCTGCAAACTCCACAACAGTTCAGATCAGAAGTGCAATTTTTTTTAGGCAACTATCCCAATTGTCTCTGCTTACTACACTTCGAGTCACATTGTAAGACGGTCTCTGAACACGCAGAATGAATTCTATCAGAGGGAATAAGGCTGCATGATGTGCACCAGGAGAACGTGTGGTGCTGATAACCGATAATACGCACTCAGTGCACAGGACCAGTAGAGCCATAATGACCATCATCCTCAGCACCAACTGCTTTGCTCTACAATCTGTTCCCAACAGGCTGCACAACTTCTAACTCATTAGGACATCAGGGTCTTTGAGCATCATTACATTTTAATCATACTAGGAAATATCACTGCCTCTGTTGAAACTGATTTGTGTTGTAATTCAAAATATCTGCATTCAAAGCAGGGACTGCTGTAGATCTCAGTAGGTGTTTAAACAAATTACCCTCCTCCGCCAGTGATATAACTATATCCTCCTGTTCCCAAGCCGTAACCGTAACGCTCTCCAAGAAACACTGGTTCATTTGGGTCATAGCAGCTGAGTAATTTCCGGAGTCTGAAGATACTATAATATGAAAATCCAGTAAAAAAATAAGCATGTAGACAGTAATCTTAAAACAGACATTGCTAGCCTAAATGACATTCTAGCAAATAGCACAAAAATGATAAGAGAAATTTAGCAATTCTACATAAAACAGAGCTACAAATTTTTAAACAGAAATTTATGATCAGTTATTTACTGTGATATATGACTACTGAATCTGGCCAAATGATGAATTCATTAGCTTAAAATATTTTTCTGAAGGAGTAGGCAAAGTTTCTCAGGAAAACTAAGTCTCACTGAAGAGAAAACATGAAATTATTTTTTTTCCAAACAATGGTAAGATCTCTGCAAATGATCTTCTCACCCCAGGAACTGAAAACAAAAAGGTAGATATAGTTATACGAATATTACAATTCTACAATTATAGCTTCCTCCAAATTCTTCTTCTGTCACGTGATTTATTGGAAAGTATTGTCTTGAACCATTTATTCTCATGTTCATGATCCTGCTGGTTGATCACTGGGCCTTATTTCACTCATACTGCAGTGTCAGTTTTCATGTTCATGGAATCTAATTCTTTAACAAAAGCAAGTCCCTGAACACTTCTGAGTGGCTCTGACAACTGACCCTATCTTGGGGCACCTTGCTTCAGGCACATTTATGTGAAGAATACATCTTAGAAAGTGTATTAGCAAATAACTAAACCCAATCAGCTCAGACACACCTGCAGTGAAGAATCACAATGTGTAATCACAGAATCATTTTGGTCACATTCAGATGATATGATTACACAATAACACCAGTATGCATTGCTTCTATCAAGTTAGAAGATCACACTGTTTTTAATATCAATCAAGGACCGCTGACGGAAAGTGACAATTTTTTTCCTTAAAGGAATACAAAGCTACTTAACTAATAAAACAGATGTATGCCTTAAACATAGAAGAGATGAATACTGCTAAAACTGCTATCAATACGAACAGTGGTAATTCCTGAAGTATTGCAATGTATACCTTATCAATGTGTCATCATCCACTATGACTAACCAAGGGGTTCTGGGAGAGCTATGATTCAAAAACCTTTCCAAAATGGCAAAAGTTTTCCCACAGTGACCTAAAGGAAGAGAAATAACAGAATATATACATTTAAATAAAATGAGATTTTGTAATAAGGAGAATATGATAGAAAAATGTTCTATAAAATACACCAAGATATTTTCATAGTATTTCATAATGTACCAGACAGGTCCATTGCTTTTATATGTAAATATATATATATACACACACACACATATATATAAATATTTAAGTCTACATTAATCTACCGTACTGATCACCAGCAACTCAGGTCCTGATAACTTCCTCCAAGGAAAGGCCTTAGTGTTTATCACAAGACTATAATGAAGCTGAGAGGTAAACCACCCTTTACTAGGAGTTGAGAAGTAAAATATCCTTGTTCAGAATGAGTATTAGAGCAAACTCAGCACAATTTGCTTAGTTTAGAACACCAGTAGCCTCCAGGTCCCACTGCTCCCCACAGCAACGCTCACGGGCTGAGTGTGGAAGGTCCCTTTCCCCTGGTGTGACCAGAACCACTGGGCGCATCATCTACGGGTGATCCCCATGTGCTCAGCAGCTCTGCTGCCTCCTGAAAACACTCACTGGTTGCACATCTCCCACTGCACCCAGGCAAACAGAAATCCCTGCCTGTTTTCTCTCTGCATCTCACAGACCCTCTGGAGGACAAAAAAAAAAAGGGCAGCTGGAAATAATCCAGAGATCAGAACAACCAACCTAGTGAGACAGATAAAGCCAACAGGCTTGGGCACCTCTAATCCAGAAGGCAGTAAATTCTAGCAGAGACTAAAAGCCTAAGAATGATAGATCAAATGAAAGAAAAAACCCTAAAATTAAAGAACTCGCAGAAGCCATCATGTCCATACCCTTTTTTCTATTCAAACAAAAACTATATTACTTCAAAACCACATTATTCGTCATAAAAAGGTCTTCTAATCTGAACATTTAGTTTTAGTGCTTAACTCAAGACATACTAGGCACCAACATGTACTATAATACTTAAAAAACAGACGACTGGGAGTTTATGCTCAGTAGCCAGCTGGCACTGTCTAGGTCTTCTGACATAAATCAATGACTTCTGCCAGTATTGATGATCTTACTCAAGATGGTCAATAACTCAAGAGTTATTACACCTACCCAGAGGAACAACACCAATTTTTGTCTCTTGGAGTGTTTCAGTGTACCATGCTTTCATACTCACAGTATTTACTTTTCTACTACAAAGAACTTTCTACATACGTGGGTGAACTGTATTCTCCATCCATTTCCTGTGTGGCAAAAGCATTTTTTTTTTACTTTAGGCAGCACAAATGTGCTCTAGAAATAAAGAATTTCTAAATTATATGCTAAACATGAAATACACATATCACCCCTAAAACATACCATCTTTAGACAGTTATTTGTACAAAACTGACAACAGTCAGTAGCTCACCTCTGTCCGTATTAGGTATGCCTAAATCGATAGTAGGAATGGTGATGTCTGCATAGTCACTGTAGTATTCAAAAAGAGCAGCTTCTCTTTCCCAGGTCTGCTTTACAACTGGTACTGCAAAACAATCGTTGACATCGAAACGTAAGTAACTTGATTAAAATAAGTACCTGATCAAAGCATTTATGCATCTTGTTGACTGACACATTCCTTTGCATGGTAATGAAAATGCTGTTTCAAATACAGCACCATGGTTCTGAATGTTCATTCTTTTTTCTTTCCTACAATATTTAGAGACAAAAGATTTTACATTTTTATGAAAGCCAGTCAGGGCAGTTTTACTTATCTAGCAATACATTTTTTTAAATTACTATAATTTCACTCATATTACATTGAAAATGTGATGTTTACATTTTTGCTAACCAAAGTATGGTATTCATTACTTTTACACTTGCTGTGGTAGACATTATAGCACACATCAGCATGAACACTATCACAAATCAATCATTCTTCCAGTACTGAAACTGTCACATTTTAAAACCAGCACATCCAACTGTACAGCATGTAAAATATTCTGAATCAGAAACAGACCAAATGCACCTTTTGAAATATTACACTTATGTTATAGACATCATATCTGACAGCAATGTCATGTTAATGCTCAAAAGCATCTGTCTGTGGAGACACACTCAGAGAAGGACATTCATAAATATCATACAAGCAATTTTTATCCCATGGAGATTCCTTACAAACCAAGACTGCTTACTGCTTCCCTACAAGAGCAATCCTTTTCTCATTAGTTTGCCATTTGACATAAACATTTAACAGTGACCACACAAAATTCTAAGAATGATGCTATAAATGTTTAAATTACATCCAGAAGTGAGTAAATTATGGGTAACACAAAAAAAGTCAAACATCTGCAGGGTGTTTGGAAGAGAATGATCAGATTAAAATCAATGACCTCTTCCATTTTAAAAAATAAATGGTCAGGACTTAGATGAGCTGGTGGAGAGCAGGATCTGCTGGTTGTGACTGCGTGGCGCTGGACTCCAGCACGCTACTGATGGGTGAAAGCCTCATTAAAACATCTCTCAGGCTCCACCCTTCATGCTCTGATGCCATCCAATGTATGAAACAGTGAAGTTTATGGTCAAGTCTTTTGAATTTAGATTGCAGAAAAACGTCGTTCACACTAAGTAGGCTTCCTGCCTTCTCCAAAAGGTTCATTCATTCACATCATATTCTGGATGTCACAGCATTCATGAACCAGAAAAAAAAGCTGTATCCCATGGTATGTTTCTATGGCCCCCGCACTCCATTCCAGCTGAAGCTCTGACTGAAGGGACAGCCCCCACATCAATAAACCATGCATGAAAAACTGCAAGTAACACAATGTCAGGTGAGCATCATCAGTTTCTCTCCAGCTTGGAAACACTGGAGTAGGCAAATGTACCTGGAAGCATGAGTAGATCCCAGGGTGACTATGAGTCACAGATAGGATATGGGTAATCACATTCTTGTGTGTCATGCAAGATATCTCCATAGGAAAGGCAAGCATTGTGCAAAAGCCCTGGTGAGAACTCAACTGTACTGCTAGGGACCTTTCTCATTCCTCAGGTTCAAGAACGAACAACCCCATCTGGGATGAAGGCAAAGACTAAGCAGCTGACTAGGGGCATGGAGGGCCTATAGAAGAAGATGACTAGCAGGGGCAAGACAAAGGCTGAGAGAGCTGCCATTACTTTCAAGAAAGACATCAAGGATGAAGGCTACTGAAGTGCAAGGAGAAAGATGGTCAAAACCACAAAACAACTCAGGACTTCTTTCCAAGAGGATGACCTGACCATGAACAGGCTAGTAGCAGATGTCATAGGATCACAGAACGATTTTGGCTGGAAGACACCCTTAAGATTATTGAGTCTTGCCAGGGCTCCCTTGGGCCATTTTGGCTAGGGGCCTGCTGCTTCTGCTCCACAAAGGTGGCCCTCATGCCCCACATCTGGGGGGAAGAAGCTTTCTAGAGTCCCAGGGTGGGCCCCAAGAGTGGCCTCGCGGGGTTGCTTCTTGTCCTCTGTAGCATTGAGCACAGGCCCTTGTCAGAGCTCCTCTGGGCCATCTTGGCGAGGTTCTTGTCTGCTGCTCTTGCGCCTCCAAGGCACTACTTGTGCCCTGATGCTCTTAGGCTCTCTTGCCATTGCAGATTTGGAGTGGGAGCCAGCTCTGCTCTTCCCTGGGCTACTTTTCCCCAGGGATTCCTGCCTGTGCTTGGAAGGGCTCCCGGCTGGTGGCAGTTTTCAGGTCTGCCTGCACAAATGTGCTTTTCATGCATCACTGACCAAGAAGCACAGAAGAACAAGTTTTGGGAGACAAAAAGGATGTTTGTCACGGTGTGCCCTGGCAGCCAAGAGGGCCAACCATGTCCTGGGTGCATCCAGCCCAGCATGGCCAGCCGGGCAGGGAGGGGATTGTCCCGCTCTGCTCTGCACTGGTGCAGCCTCACCTGGAGCACTGGGTGCAGTTCTGGGCAACACAGGATAAAAAGGATATAAAGCTATTAGAGAGTGTCCAAAGGAAGACTACAAACTTGGTGAGGGGGTTTAGAGAGGAAGCCGTGTAAGGAGTGGCTAAAGTCACTGGGTTTGTTCAGCCTGGAGAAGAGGAGACTGAGGGGAGGCCTCATGGCGGCTGCAGCTTCCTCACAAGGGGAGGAGGAGGGGCAGGCGCTGAGCTCTTCTCTTTAGCAACCAGTGACAGAACCCGAGGGAATGGCAGGAAGATGTGCCAGGGGAGGTTGAGGTTGGACATTAGGAAAAGGTTCTTCCCCCAGCGGGTGGTGGAGCATGGGAACAGGCTCCCCAGGGAGGTGTCACGGCCCCAACCTGACGGTGTTCAAGAAGAGACTGGACAAGGCCTCAGACACACGGTGTGAACTGTGGGGTTGTCCTGTGCAGGGACAGGAGTTGGACTCATGATCCTTGTGGGTCCCTTACAACTCAGGACATTCTAGGATTCTATCATCATTGTTCCTCTGCTTTATGTTCTTTGACACCATCCATTAGGTCTCATTAGTAGTAGTGAGCTCTTTTAATGGAGGAAATATTTATAGAACTTCCCATTATTGCTATATAATTCTGACACTTGTGAACAACTCATTTTAGCCCCTTGCTGGAATCATCTATCACCTAATGTGATGTTTGCTGCCTACTTACTTGCTCACTTTTCTCAATCACGCAGAGACTTGTAAGATTTATTATTCTTAACTGTCAGTTTGATAAGATTAAAATGAATTGAAAGGTGACTGTTGAGAGAGAGTATTAAGAATTCAATGCACTAATGTAAAGGCTTTAATATTTGGAAAAAATATAATTTCACTTCTCTAGCATTGTGCAATGGATGATATTGCTTTTAAAAGTTTTAGACATTTAAAACTCCTCTCAAAGCGAATTATGTACAAAAAATATGTCCATACAACATGACAGTGGAGTTTTGAAACAAAGCCAGGAATTTCACTATACATTAACTCTACCTCCTATGTACTAAAAAGTCACATGACATCATATAACAACTGCATAATCATGCATTAATTGACAGACAATGCCATGAAAACTGCCCCCCTCCAATAGAACTAAAAAACCCAAGTAGGCAGGTAATTATTTTCTTGTTTTGTGGAAATGTTCTATCTCAAAAATGTTTCTCAGAAGAACAAAATCAGAAAGCTTTCAGAAACAGGAATGTCACAGATATACAAAACGCTTTCAACCTTCACCTGACGGAAGAGTCGCACCTGTAAAGGCTGTTTCACCTTTCTCCGGCCAAGGAGCTCAACACCAGCAGGGTGCTCTGACATATAGAACTATCCGCGATTAGGATTGAGCCTCTCAATTTCTTCAGTGGAGTGCCACTTTTTTTTTTGTATAAATGAGAAAAGTTCACTGAAGCAAGGACCTGAGTGTCATCTCAGCTAACTGGTCGAAAAAGGGGGCTATTAGCTGAAATGTCTTTCTCTTTTCCTTTTTTGTTTTGACTGAAGTGTCATCATCCAGACTAATGTCTATTGTAAACTGAATCCCACAATACTTAGTAGTTTCTAACAACTCGTATGTTCCAAACAACTACTATTTGAAATTTCTGACTAGCTGTTGATGTATATATTTATCAATATGTATTAATACTTGTGATCGCATGGAAGTTTTAATACTGCACTACAGCAATACTTATAAAAGATCAGCTCTAAGCTCTTAATTATACTTTGTGCTACTTCTAGAACCTCAGTGCATGTTCACAGTTTTAAAATTTTCTTATATAACCATATACAGTGTGTATAAGAAGGAGAGTTGTATCTGAAGCATATTCTGAAGTAAAATGTAGCTGCTTTTGCACACCGAATTCCAAGCCTTAATGTTGCACTAATGTAGTTTTTTGGCATACAATAAAAAATGACTTACCAGGTAAAAGGAGCTCTCTGAAGCTGGCATCCATTAATCTTTCAAAATCTTGAGTAAGATTATCCTCTATTGCATAACACTGGAAGCTGTGAGGAAAGTTCAAGAATTTTCCTCAGTCTTCAACAGGTGTTTCTTAAAAGATGTTTACATGATCTTTTTGATATCTTATGTTCTTTTCTGACTTTCTAGGTTTGATAGGTTTGTTTTAATTTTGATGTAAGAAAATAAATATGGAACCAGAAAGGAGAACTCTTCAGTGAACTCCAATTACAGGACAGTCAATTTTGTTTTGTCAAAAGCTACTTCAAAGATAGCCTAATGATTAGGTCATTAAAATACTAGAAATGTGCCTTCATTGAGTGCAGTAGCATTAAGAAAAAAAATCCATAAATCTTATTGTGAAGAAAAAAAAAAGCAACTGGCAAATAGTCTAAATTCAGAAGTGACAGAACCTACAGTTTTGGATGCATCAGCAAAGGGGGACTTAGTTAAGAACAGAGTTTTTATCTTCATCCTGTCCCCTGACAACAGGTGTGACAAACGCCCCCCCCCCGCCAACTTCGGTAGAGCTACTAACCACTACTTCATTTTAAATTTTTTTTTTTCCAATAATAAATTGGCTTTAAATTACGTTTATGAACAAACTAAGCCTAATGGTGACAATATTATGTATCTGGAGTATTCACGGGCATACAAAATTCAAGCAAACTCCTGGAAATAAATCCATTCCCTAATTTCCTTATAAACAAAATGTCTAGAAGTAAACTAGGATGGACCAGTAGCTGGCATCAAGTAGGTACAGTGTCTTCTGTTGAATCAGCGGATTTGGAACTTTTCCTTCCAAGTTTTGTAGACAGCAGATCTACCTCAGCTGAGCGTCACTGTGTATTAGCTGAAGTTGAGTGTCTCCACCTTTATTTTCTGTGCCTCTGAGAAGGAACTTAATACTCACTGGACATATCTTGTTGGGCAGTGACAGGTTTTTTTTGGTTGTTGATTTTACCATGGGTATCACGGTCATATTTTCATGGTGACTGTCGTTAATTGTTTAACACTCTAGTTTCCAGATGAAACATGCTATACTGTCAGATACCTGGGGGACTCTTGATGTGTGCCATGGACTGGACAAAGTACTACAGATGACCAGGTTTCTACAAGAGACAAAATTTCCCATTCTAGGCACTGTAAACCACCTGTGTACATCCAATTGCATAGGGTGACCACAGACAGAAGCAATATGGCACCCTAAGCTGTTCAAAATTCTACTGGAAGGAAGGGCAGGAGAAAAGGACGGAGGAGGGGAGAGAGCTTTCAGCTTTATCGGCTTTCTAGATCAGCCACCAGACAGCTGCACCATTCTCACTGCTAGTACAAGGAATAGAACTGAACCGATTATCTCAGGGAAACTCACTGAAGCATATTAATAGCTGCTATATTAATTAATATTGCAACAACTCCAATTTGCAATAATGTAAGCTAACTTTATGCATAATTTAAATTTAGGTATTCAATTTCAAGATTTTTGCCAACCAGCCACTAATGATGAAACATCAAACGACCACAACTTTTCATCTTAAACACTTCACAGCTTTCATGTTTCCCAGTGGATTTTGCAAACATTTAGCCCCAAACAGCTACAGAGACAGCATATATCAGCTTGGTTTTTAAATATTAATTTCATAAATTATATTGCATAGAACGTAATACTACCTTGATTAACCAACAACTTACTTCTGTCTGCATGAAATTTCTGACATGTTTTTACAGCAACAAAGACATCTTCCTTTTTCACTGGCTCTCCCTATATGAAAAGAACAAAAAAAATTATGAAATTGCAGGGCTTGCCTGTAACATGTTACTATATGTATGTTCGTGCATACAACAAAACAGAAAATGCCCTTTCATTGTATAGCATATCAAGTAGAATAATGTATCAGTAATACAGTAGAAAGTATATTTTTGTCTCTTGAAAAAAGGTCACTAGTGGTTTAAAATTCCTGAAATAACACTAACTGAATACTTTTTCCATTGATGTAGTATTCTAAGATGGACTAAAACACATACCGTTAGGCAAAGAGAATGAATAGTAGAACTTGCGAATGATTCATCTGAAAAACACTGGTTTTTAAAATTTATTTGAAATTTTTCACTATGAGAACATGTTGAACTGTATAATACTTGGATAAAGAAACTTAAATGCCAGAACAAGCATAAATCTTTGAATTTTCTCAATTATAATAAAATCATTTAACATTTTTATTTGTTTTCCTTTTTAGCACCTAGAATTTTGCTCTCCTGGCCTCTAGCAACAGTTAACCCATAATATCATAAATGTATTCTCCTAGAGGTAGAAGAGATGAGTTGTAATTTAATGCATGAAATACTGTATTCCATTTTATCTTTAGCCTCAACAATTTTAAATTCCCATCTGTGAAAAAAGATTATCTATACTACAGTATCTCAGAGAAATGTACGGAGAAATATTTTATAGATCACGAGCTGCTCAAACACTGTAGTAAAAACACTCATTAAAGCATATGAAATAATTGTTTGCCAGGAAATATCCTGTGCCACAGAAGGCTGAAAGTATATCCAAAACCAGATAAATGCCAGAACAAGCCTTTTTTCCTAACTTATAAAATTTTTTTTTCTTAAGGTTTGGGATTTTTAAAGTTAGTATTATGCATTTTAGTAAGAGTTTTACATTTACTAAGCAAGTGGCATTTAAAATATGGTACTTACACAAAGTGGCAGAAAATTACTGAATGTTGTTGCGCAATGATCAACCTTATCTGAGTTCACATCATCTGTGCAAAACTCAGGCACTGGAGTTAGATGTGGTCCTTCCCCTTTCTGCCAAATATATAGGGCAACCTATCAAAATAGAAATCAGTGATGAAACTGGATAAAGACTCTCAGGGCATACAAAGAAATCATATTACAGGACAAACTTAACAGGAAAACTGAAGCTGTATACCTATGCAATTAGTTTCATATATTTAATCATGTCAAAACAACCCATCTTTAACTTTTATAAGAAGTGGTAGAGTAAATATTTCCACCTTCTTTTAAAGTAAACAAAAATCCTTATTGTGTTGCTCTTTATAAATTATTTCGATAATTTGGAATAGCCTGTTTCATCCTATGTGGCAATTTTCAGCTTTTCAAAATAGACCCATTCTCTGATGACAATTTAAAATGCTCAATATCAGTAATGAAACTCTGAGAGGCTGTAAAATACAATGAAGGATAATATAATAGATATGCTGTGCTATCTTATAGTAGACTCTTGTATATTGTAAATGAAACAACATGAAGTCAGCCAAAACTTATAGAGAAAAAGGAAGAAGCAAATCAGTGATGTCTGAAGAAGAGAAAAAACCTTTTTGTATTTACATTCAATTAATAATAAAAATAATAATATTTCAATCTGTACTTCATAACACATCAAGAACACTTACACTTGTCCAACATTCCTACTGCAATACTTCTCCACTGCTTCTAACTTTGCCAGGCTAAGTGTTGAGGCAGGAAAGTTCTACACTTGGTGCCTATCTCAGACCAGTTAAAAGATTCACTTCATTTCATATAAAACTGTTCGGAAACTTGTAAAGACAAAATGAAGTTCTTAAAAATCTAAATGGCACAAAATAATATCTCAGTAAGAATGCGGATCCAGAGCTTCCCAGCTGCACTGCCATACACTCCCAATTCTGAATGCTTTGTGTCCCTTGAGGACCGGCCAAAGATGTGAAAGCATCTTTGGACAACAGCTGTTTGAGCTTATGCTCAAGATGTAGGAGATCTGGATTCTAGGCTGGCTTCTGCCTAACTCAGAAGTTACAGCTTCTGGTTTTCAAAACGATGCCCACGCCAACAAACCACAGATATTCTGGGACACAGACTCTCCATAGACTCATGAAACTGAGTTGCTGGGCAAAAAGTAAGATTCATGGAACCAACGAGACAGGGTAGGGAAGGGGAGCCTGACTGCACTGCACAGGGGGAATGGGTCTCCTCCAAGGGAGGAAAACCAGGCCTAGGTCCTAGGTCCCGTGTCCCATGTTATTTATACAAATTCCCACTGACTCTTGCATGGAAAACAAGTTAAGTGCTTCACTGCAATATGGGACCAGAGCCAGCACCCAGCAAAGGCAAAGAAAACAAGTCTCCTTTTCACTGTTTTACGCCTACTTAGGTACTGTTAGCTTTAAACCCCACCACAGCCAGAATTCAGCTCCTCTTTTAGCAAATAATGTGATCATCAAACTATTATTAAGAGGGCAAAATATTTCCTTCTCCCCAGTGTTCAGGAAGAACTAGACACAAACCAAGAGCAGTAACTATGTTCTGGACAAGCCCAAGTCACCAAATCAGTTACAGACTTCTAAGTTATAGATGATTAAATTCCTGCCCATCTCATTTAGGTCTCAACATCCTCAGGAGGTCCTGACTACCTGCACGCAGCCATTTCTGGAACTCAGAGGGAATAAAATATAAGTCCCAGTTTGTTACAGGCCCTGTTATGACTGGGGGCAAGATTGAGAACACAATAATATTTTTGAAACTTAAGCTTCCAGATCTGAAAGATTTTTGACAGGGTACAGTCACATACCAGAACACAATCAACTGACGACTTTTTCGCAAATTGCTGATTGTAACTGGGCTGTCATAACAACACATGCACTCTTAGACCACTTCAACTGCAAAGTAAAAACACTTAGTTTGATTGCACTGAAAAGAGTTTAAATTACTGTATTTTCCTTGTAATTGAGCAGATGCAGATGACTGAGAGCTCTGGGCACATAGTCACTACCTACCGCTCAGCTGGTAGTGGCCTGTTAAACCACTGTAACTCAGCTGCAGGTTCTTTCCATACAATGAGTTTTGTAGTTTGCAAGTTCTAATTTGTCTTAGCCTCACCATTATTAAGTGCTCTGTTTATTTGCTGGTTTTGCAATGCTTCCAAAAACACAGATCTTAGTATCACAGATGAGTTCAACAAGGTACTAAAGGGAAAGGCCACGCGACAAGGAAGAAAATGCATAAGCATGAGTGGTTCCATCCCAGCAGAACCACTCCAGTCCACTCAAGTGTTAGAAACCAGCACTGAATTAACTCTTTTCCCTCTAATGACAGTGTTTCTATGAAATATGTTGATAGTGCCTGCAGTAGAGGAGTGTGGCAGTGACATGTAACACAGACATGCTGGTGGTAAGGCACAGCCAATAAAAATATAGATACATCCGCAAGGTTATCTTTGTGCCTTGTCATCACATTCACATTATGGGACGTAAATTGTTCTTCACCCTGCCTTGTAGCTGGAAAATGACATAACAGCAAGGGATGGGATTTCTAAAGAGCTTCCAGTACATCTTAAGATTGTATTAGTTTGGAATTCAGCTATTCAGAATTAACGTCTATCATATGAACCAACAAGGAGCCAATGCTCCTGTAGCATAAAGAATATTTAACAATTGTAACTTAATACGAATTATTTATGAAAGTACGGTAAGATTTCCCACTGAGTAATGAAATCTTCAATAGAAAGCCTTAGAACGGTGTGAAGCTATCCTATTTCAGAGGTGAGGTTAGAGTGCCTTTTTGAGTTACAGAACATGACGACAGATTGTTCTTAAAACAACGGAAATGTATTTACAATAAAAAGACAAAAAATAGTCCTAGTTTAAGTTCAAATCTAATGCCAGATATACAAAAAACTCCACTATTCACTTCCAGTTTTCAATAAGCATCAGGGAACATGGTATATATTGCACTGTTACAAGTCTGACCGTATTTGCAAGATAGGCCTTCCAGATGGAAAGTGATATAAATGGCAAGGATATAAGAAATAGGGACTTGGAAAGTAGTGGGGTGAAAAAAACCTGATACAGAGCACAATAAAGTACAAAAGACTAGATGCACATGTCATTAGGACTCTGTCAAATTAAACATTTCTTCAAACACTTACCATCCTTCATAAATTTAAACATTACACAATTGTTAAAGATCACAGATTATTTCCTTTGATTTGTTGTCAGTCTTGATTCACACAAGAAGGACATCGAGATAAAATGATTGAAGAAGCAGAAGACGGTGATTTATAAAATAAATGAGGGAGAAAAGAACTGTCTCTAGGGAGACATGAGACTCTGCAGAAAGAATAACTACAGGGCTGAAATAGGTTATCAGTGGCAATAAATTTGAAATGAAACATACACAAAGAACTACTAACAGAATAAGAAGTGGATGGGAGTCATTTTGCAGTTGAGTGATCAATTGTTTTTCATTAAGCAATCTGTGGTACATAAAATAAATGTCTGCTAATGATTTTTTTTTTAATGGCACAACGTTTAGAGGCTTTATCAGTGCTGAGGTAGACTGGAATATTGGAAATATATGAATGACTTCGAGGTAACTTACAAAAAGAAGATTAATAGCCTGAAGCTCAAGGTCTTGCATTTAGAAAAATTAACAAGAGGAAAGAAACAGCTTGTTGGCTTGTTTCACATAGCAAAATGAAAGCTGAGAGGGGTCTCATTGCTTTTGAGAAATATATCAGTCAAGGAGGGGAAACTATGTGAAAGAATAGTGTTGGCACAAAACCAAATTCATTTAAATATACTACCACTTTATACTCTATAAATACCCTGTAGATTTATCTTGGAAATGAGAAGGTTTATAACCATCACAGAATAAAGATCTGGAAGAGCAGCAGCACTTTTAAGTGGCTGAGTTTTTTTGTTTCGTTTTGGGGGTTTTTTTGTTTGTTTGTGGGGGTTTGTTTGTTTGTTTGTCTTTTGTGTGTGTGTGTGTGTTTTTGTTGTTGTTTTTGTTTTTTAAAATAGCTGACTTTCAGGATTTTAAAAAAAATTTAAATGAATTCAACATCATTCAAACTTTCAAGCCAAAATCAGCAAGTTATTCCAGATTCATCCTCCCCTTCCACCCTGGTTCAGAAGTTCACTTTGGTGACAGTACAAAACCCTGGCTGCACATTTTGAAGACAGAAAGAATAAAAAAGCTTCAGAAAAAGCAGCACTGATATTCTTTCAGATCCCTCCACTCCTTTCTTCCCATGTTCCTTTCAGTCAACTCACTTATTCTCTGAAAGACCTAGTGGGTACCTGTTAAACTGCTGCAAACCAAAGGCAAAAAAAAAATTCCAGACTTCCATGCTGCAAGTTGCAGAGTTGATTGTTCACACAACGGTTAGGTTCCTCAGAGTATTTAATCCAAACTGCATCATATTTAGCTCCTAGAGTCTGATTTAGAAAGTGAGTGAGGCCAGCTTGTATCTGAGACACTGTTCACGTCAGCTTATGCTTCATGACTTGGACGTCTCTCTCTTTCTTTATAAAGCAAGCCTTAGCAGATACCGTACTGTGAACAATCACCTGTGTCTTCATATATGAATGCAATTTTATTAATGAATTCTTCAACACTTGAAATATAGTTTTAAAGTATTACAATATTCTAAAGGAAGGGAAAGAAATTAAACATGCCATTGCAGTCAAACTTTTTAGCAACGTCTAAGAAAAAATATTTTCATTATCATTTATCACCATTCAAACATACAGATTTGAGATCATTTCTTCTTTCATCACAACACTGCTTACCTCATGCTTTAAATCTATTGTAAAGTCTGACTTGAGCGGTTCACTTTTCAACTTCTTTGCAAGCCTATTCAATTAAAGATGAAGAAATTTACTAAAAAAATCATACTAAAAAAAAATCAATCACTAGTGTATGCAGCAGAGTGTGGCTGGTATTATTGACCATCTTGCAACGGGAAAAAAAAAAAAAATCACAGTACTGTATTTATTGCCCCAAGAACCAACTTATAGTTCTTTTTCATATAGTTTGGTTTTTTTTTTCATCTGAGCATAGTGTGATAATGTTAATATTAGTTTTCAGCACACACATTTTGATACATTCTTCCTCACCAGGAAGAAATTAGCATCCGGGGTAGATGAAGAGTCCAGTGTGACATTTTCAACAGAATAAAAGCAATAGCGTGTTTGAAGCTCAATATTGATCAGCATCTCAAACTTCGGACAATATTCCCTTGTTGTGCCTTCTAAGGCAGGGTATTTAGGCACCTTCAATTTATGAAAACATCAATCCTTGCTACAGCAAGATACATTCAACTTGTGAAATCTATGAACTTTTCCCGATCTCATTTAAAAACTAAGCATCTAATCAGAAATAAACATCTAGGTTGTCCCTATAGCGTGAGAAACTCTTCTGGAGGGCAATGCACTCACTCTAAGACCCAGGAATAGAACTGCTGAGGGAGGCTACATTTTTAAAATTACAAGAGATGGCATTGAACTAGTTGAACAACTAGTACTGGTCAACTGTTAACTAGCTGACATGACGTTAACTTTTAGATAGGGAGAGTGAAGCAAAATAAATCACAACCACAGCAAATCTATTTCTGTACCCTTGTCTACTAATGAATTCTTAAGTGTTTATTCATAATAGCTATGCTTGGAATGTGTAGAATAAGGAAGAAAGGTAATTTTATCAAAGAAGTATTTCCAGGTAAGTTTATAGTGGTAGCACAAGCCTCTGCAGGCACAGCCAGAGCTAGTTGTACATTGCTGTGCCTGGTTGAATGTCTTGCTACGCACCTCAGATCCTCAAACTAAAGGAGACATCCAGGTATTGGGATGGATGCCAGTAGCACAGGTGGCAGCATTGAGAGCTCAGTGTGGGCTCTGAAGTCAAATCCATGAGAGAACAGCTGAGCTCATCCCAAGCCGTCTGCCGCAGTTAGGCTGCAACCAGCAGCTTCAATTCGAACACAGCTCAAAATTAAAATTTGACTTTGCATATCTTATCTACATGATCTGCAGTAAGACCTTCAACTGTGCTGCAGGAACACCTTGATCTTTTATAGAAAATATTAATCCATATGAAATCATAACTCATTAAAATAATATTGATTAGCATATAGAAAAACAGTATATATTAAGCATTCTCAATTAATTCTAAATTCTCAAGTAATTCTACCAATAAACAAGAAGTGATTAAAAATTCAGTTCTTACTTGTTAACAAGTGGAATGCTAAGTGCCCAACCAGCAGCAAAATCTGGAAATTTAAAGACTCTAGGATTTTCAGCAAAGGCATAATGGTGAATTATTGTAGATTCTTCATCATATAATGCTTTTCCTAAAAACCACTCCTGTAAAGGAATATAGGAAACAGTTTTGTTCATCTACAGCATCCTTTTAGTGAAGATGATGACTGCATTCATGCTGAATAAAGCAAACCTGAAAACAAAAACAAGGGAAGCGTATTGTTCACAATGATCCGGACAAAAATTGAACTTGGTAAGAAATGAAACTAAAGGCAGTTCTCTAAATTCAAATACACACCGTATTTTCAAACTCCAGCATATGCCCTGGATTCCACCTGTTCAAAGAGCACTGAATCTCAAAACCATAGAAGGGTTCAGGTTGGAAAGGGCCTCTTGGCGATTGTCTGATGTGGCCCCCAGTGAAAATGAGTTTGTCTAGTCCAAGCCCAGGCTCAGCCAGAGCAGGTTGCCCAGGACTCTGTCATGTTCTGAATATGCTTCACAACCTCTCTGGGCAACCTGCTCCAGTGTTTGACTGCCCAAGCTGACGACTGACCAGACAAGACACTCAAAAGCATTGCACTGAGGAACTAAATACATATCCACTTAGAATTTCCATCTGCCTAGCTTCTTTTACACCAGGGAACTTAAAAAAGGAAATACATTTTAAATACCTTGATCGTCAAAACAGATAAATGAAGGAAGTCCCAAGTATGCATTTGTAAAGCAAAAAACGAAGTTGCAGTGTTATCGTTAGAGGTTTTAATAACAGTGTTTAAGAACTGACTGCTGACTCTGAAAATAATTAACTGACTTAAATACCACTTTAACTTACTGTCAGTTGTTTTAATCTTTCTGTTTAGAATAGATATAAAACAAGTCTACCCTCATTTTTTTGCAGAATAAGGACTGTAATGAAGGGAAAAAGGAATGTGCATCTATATAATTTTTTAAAAATATATAAACTGATTTTTCAGGCCTACAGTACAAATCAGAAAATTAATCAGAACTTTGAATCACCTTAATGGTTATATTAAATCTTTAAAGTGTGAAGTTCTTTGCATCATGACAGTAACTCAGGCTTTTCTTTTTCCTGACAATTTACAAATTCATCACTAAAACAGATTCAAAGTTAGGGCAACTGTTTTTTCACAGAAGATTCTCTTTCTCCATACTCCCTGCCATATTTTATTTTTCTCCTCTTTTAAAGAGGCAGCAATCAGCAACAATGAAAAATTCCTTCAAGGCATTAGCACAGTACACAGACTTCAGACAAGGTAAATAATTAAGTTACACAAAATTCAGGACGAAAGGGAAAATATTCAAGCAAAAGGTCCAAACTCAAGACTAGCTTGATTCTCAGTCGCCATCTTTCTAACTCCAAGCTGATATTGCTATATAGACTGAGCTAAATCATTCAGCTCCCCACAGTCGATGAGGAGGAATGAGTGAGGTTGGACCAGTGTGCAGCCAGCAAACGGCAGCAGAGAGGTCTGTACGCACCAGGAGACACCTCCAGCCCAAACCGAGGGGCTGAGGCCAGCAGGAGTGCACAAGTGTGGCTGCCCCAGAGGACACTCAGCCCGGCAACCCCAGAGCTATTGGGGACGCTTGTCTTGCCGCACACACTGAGTCACAGCTATGAGGTGCTCCAACAACCCCACACCTCTGCAGGGATGGCCAGGACCCCTATCAGCAACCGTGAGTCAAAGATACGGGGTGCCACCCCTGCCAGGAACCCTGACTGCATGAGGGACTGACGCAAGTGTTCATGTACACGTGTGTGAGGCACTGAGTGCATTCTCCATTAACTGTGCACATTCCTCTGCTCCGCTTTCATCAGCTACTCTCAATAAAACTGAATTGAATATATCTTGTATTTGACTAGTGACTTCTTCAGGTAGCACAAATGTTGAAAACTTGTTTGCTCCCACAAACCCCGTGTGCCTCCTGATGCTGAGAGGTGGGTGTTCAGGGATCTGCTGAAGAAACAGCTGAAGTCAAGCTGACACTACCCAATATATGGAGAAGGTCAAGGTGGAGGTTTTTTCCTACCATTTTAACCACCTTCATAGGAGCTGCTACCTGATACCTACTTACTCAGCCTTTGATATATACTTTCGCAGAACCATAGAATGTCCTGAGTTGGAAGGGACCCACAAAGATCATCGAGTCCAACTCCTGTCCCGGCACAGGACAACCCCACAGTTCACACCGTGTGTCTGAGGGCCTTGTCCAGTCTCTTCTTGAACACTGTCAGGCTTGGGGTTGTGACACCTCCCTGGGGAGCCTGTTCCAGTGCTCCAATAAAATTGCATTTCCACCCGGTAACCTTTTGCCTTTTAGGCGAACATGATAACCACTACGCTATGGAAGCTCCCGCTTACACTTTCAACCACAACAGATCCCGTTTTCACGTTCCTTTACCGGAAGGATTCAGTAGTGTTCACTGGAAGGATTAAAAAGCAAAGAAAATATTGGGAGGTAAAAGAAAACGGGCAAACATACTAATATTTATGCATAAAGATGATTGCCTTGAAAGAATCAAAATAATTCTTTGGACTCATTTGTGCACAACATTTTTTAACTCTTTTAGGGCCTCCAAGGCATCAAAATGTTCAGAAACCCAAGCACACTATTTTGTTACATAAATAGTTAATAAATAGTAACATTTCAATATGACAGTACCATCTGCAGATAATTTTTTTCTAGACCTCAGCTTTGTTATGTTACAGAGCAAAAAGCAATCTTTACACATCCCAATTTTGCAGGTTAATTTTTACAGCAAAGCAATCTATGGATTAAAAAAACCTCAACCTTAACTTCCGTTCTCTATAAAACTCAGAAAATTAAACTTATACGTATACCCTCCTCATGCTTTCACATAATATTATTTCTGGCAATATTAAGCCACAAATCACAGTGAAGGCATTCCAAGTTACAGCCAATACTCTCCAAGCTTATTTGGTCATAACATCGTTTATTCACTACACTGACATGTAGGTCAAGACAATCTGTGAAGGCTGGCTTTACAAGATTAAATTAGTTATATGCAAAGGAGCTTGTAAAGGAATTTAAGGATTGATGGTAATCAAATTTCATGTAGGCAAGATGTGGATTTAAAAAAAGAATGTGACATTGCATTATGGATAACTACCATCCACAGGATCAGTTAAAATATTGTGCTTCAAAAATGGCAAAAATCACCTACCTCTAGTAGACCACAGTATTTAGAACACTTCAAACTAATAGCTGAAGGAATGTAATACAACAAAACTCAATACCAGACTTCAGGGAGGGCAGAGGTGACTTTACCCAACTTGCTAATCGAGCTGATTCTACCCACTCACTCTTGCATTCACTCACAAATAACACGATGAGTATGCTGAATGCATCTGTTCAAGACTTGTGTCTGATACAGAGGACAGGAGATTTCATCTGTCACATCCTCACTGTCTTATTACAACATCTTATGATTTCTTGTGATTCTCAAAGACAAGCTGTTCTTTAGACAGATCTTTTATATCCTTTAGGTATCAACAACTATCAAGTCATTGCTGCTTATCAGCTTGGTTTACTTGTTCTGTATATCTTGGGGGCTGCAGTCAATCAGCCTGTTGGGATGCCAGGAAGAGGAGTGGCCCATACAATTTGGTTTAACCTTGCTGCTACCTTCCATTATGAAAGCACAGGTTGAATCAATCTGCTGTTAAAGCACAGAGGGGTTGAGGTTGGAAGGGACCTCTGGGGATCATCTGGTCTAACTTCCCTTGCTCAAGCAGGGCCACCTATAGAGGAGGCTGCCCAGGACCATGCTCAGACAGTTGGGGAGTTACCTCCAAGGATGGAGAGTCCACAACCTCTTTGGGCAACCTGTGCCAGTGCTTGGTCACCCTCATAGTAAAAAAGTATATCCTGATGTTCAGACATAATTCACCACCTGAGTGCTTGCCTTGAGGCCTTTATATAAATCAGATATTCCTCACTATTTTTTAGTTTTCCTGCAGTCAGTAGTGTCTTTGGTTATCAGTGCAGGTCGTTCTTTTAACATTTCTCCACAGTCTCTTATGATGCTTTCACACATCTGTTTTCACTCAATATTACACTCATATCAGACTCAACAGTTCTGTTACTAATCTCTACATATCCAGATTGAAAAGCTGCAGATTCATCAACTATTCACATGCCCTGTGTAGACCTTTTATTGTGATTTAGGTATACCAGCTTTTTGTTATGCAGACTGCTGATACTTTAAAATGAATAATGAATGAGCTCATTCTGGTCTAACTCATCTTAAATTTTGTGACTGATGGACTACTACTGTATAAGGAATCAGTCACGGACTGTTACACTAAATAATTTTCCTTTTAATGAAGGTTGGAACTTAAATTTGTTATTGTAATACAATTTATACGTAATGCAAAGGAGAGATTAAAACTGGCAGAAGGGCAGCATCTAGAACAAAAATTCTTGTTTCTATTCTAAGATGATCAATTAGGAGTAGGTGTTTCTGAAACAGAAATAAATGGATATTCCAAAGGGCTAAATATATTCATTGAGCCATTTTGAAGACAGAGTGTTTAAAAATATAAGATCTCTGAATTATTATTATTACCGTTTTAGAAAAGAATTGTGTGAAACAACAGGGCCATGTGCCTGCAAAAGTAAATATACTAAAGTGAAAACTGAAGCAGAGTTCAATACCCCATCAAGGTAACAATAAAGAGGCAAAATGCATTTGAACAGGAGATTTTGGCTTCTTTTATTCCAGGCAAAGGACCTGAATTTTTTTCTGAACACTGAGAATTCTAAACATAAACAGTTTTCATGTCAGTTGCATTGCTAGATTTCCTTTGTTCCTTGGTGACTGCATTTTCCTTTTGCTTTGCAAGTCTTGCAGTGTTGTTTCTTCTCCAGCAGGTAAAGAAAACTGTCTTATCACCAAGACAGTTCAGAAACAGAATGCAAATAAAATACTCTACTATATTAGTTCAGAGACAGTTAGTCAAACGAACATCAGTCATTTTGTCTGATGAAAATCAGAACTGATTACAGACAGGAAAACAGGGAGACGGGGCAACACACCAGACTATATTCATCTTTTTATTGATGCTACATCACTTCAGGGTATCCACAGAAGGAATTTTTTCTCTGCTGAGTTTTAACAGTTCCTCAACAGCCCGACAGGCGCTCATACTGCTCCATGTTAAATACCTACCTCACTTTCAGCCTCAGCAACAGAAATCTATCCCTGTTTTAAGCTGTTTGGATACATCTTTTCCAATGTTTGGATCTATGAGCCATCCAGGCAGTGTTAAAAAATTAAATTCTGGACCACAGAAACAGTTCCATAACTAGGAATTTTAAAGTTCTGTATTTATAATTTTGAACTTAAAATGATTCCATATTTCATCTAAAAACCTATTCAAGCACATTCAAAAGAAAGTTAAATATCTAAATTTTTATTTTACCTTAGATGTGTCAAATCTTCCAAGTGTTTCTAGCAGCTTTACAACTTGTATTCTTGTATCTTCTTCACAGAAGAAAATCCATGAGGAGTTCCTACCATAGGTAACAGAAAAGCTAACAAAAGAAATGAACATTTTAGTAATAAACTGGCTTATAAACAGAACGAGTTATTCAACCCATATTCCCCAAATATAAGTACTTCAATCAGTTACTCACACAGAAACAGAAGCTTTTACTACTAACTTAGAATTATATATCAAAGCACTACAGAGAATGGATAAAAATATTGCATCTGCTGCTGTGTATTTATATAGTACTCATTAGTTATTCCAGAAAGAACGGAATGGGCATACATAAAGAATGCCCACTCAGAAATGTATAGGTACTACAGGTATAAGCACATATGAATTCAGAAGTTTATAGACAGTAGTTTAAGGTACCCTCCCCTCCGTACCTTAACTTTCTTCCAAGGAGCCCCACTGTTGGGCATCTGGCACCTTTGCAACAATCATGAAAATGCTGAATGACAGATTTCCTCACAGCTGTTTGACACGAATCATAATCATTGTCTGCAACCTAAAACCTTAGTGAAACCATTGCAGTGAAACCATAGAGGCTGAAAGGACTCCCGTACCTCCCTCAAAGCTAACACTCATCTCAGTGCAGGCTTCCTGACTCCTTCAGAAAATTCTTATTCCTTATTTCTCTACTCCTCCCAGCTTAATTCTTCCACTACTTAACAAAACAAAGCCTTATGAATTCATGACAGCCTAATGGAAAAAAAAAAAAAAGGGCAATCTTTACTTGTCCAGTTTCCTTTGAATAGCTTTTACATTAATTTAATTAAAGAAATCATCTGAGGAGAGGGAGAAGGAAATTAGCACCTATAAACATCACAGATTTCTTCTTCTACAGCACTGTCTATTGATAAAATCAGCAATGAAAATGAACAGCAGAAATGTTAAGTCAGCAAAAATAAGTGAAAAAGGGTAATAGGACCATTTCTGTTTTAGGGAACGATATTTAGAAAAAAATCCCCAAACTATCAAACAAAAAAAACCCCTGCAAAAACACAAACCCACTGAGAAATACTTATGCTAGAAAATGTGATATCTGCATTTGCAGGTCTTCAGATTACAGGCTAGAAGCATCAGATGGTTGACAGGTGCTAAACTAGTTCAGTCTTTTTTCATCTGGGACAAGCTCTTTTCCTATAAAGCTTCCTTTCCTCCATGTCTTGCAATGGTATTTGATTTTTCACTGCTTTCTACTTAATGATACTCACTCTGCTAAACTATAATTGCCAGACCATTCATTCTTTTTGTTCATAAAAGCATATATGTTGCCTACATAACACTGAAATCTGGGCAACTCTTGGCCATTCAGGCAAGTGAACGGGATACAAACAGCTGGGAAAGACACATCTCAGCTGTTCCTTCTAAAACTTGTCAAACAAATAAAGGGTATCAGATACCCTCATATTTTTAAATATTTATTGTATTCAACACCCTGTGAAGACCGAAGGCTTTTCTCTCACACTCTAGTGCCCAGCTAGAACTTCAGGAGGGAAATATCTGGATTTACATGAAAACAGGTGGGTGAGGGTCAAGGAGAAAAACACTAGAATGATCCACACTAAAAGAATTGCTGCATCTTGTGAATATAGCACCTACAAGTTCACAAAAAGAATGATCTGTTCATCTAGCTATTGATGGACAAACAGAATGATTTCCAAGGCTAAGTTTTGAGGCTTGCAGAGAGTCTCATGTAGACCTCATAGCACACGAATTTGGAGTTCAGTTTATAAAGAGCCATTGGAGGTATCCGGGTAAAATCCAGTTTCAGGATAATAATTTTAAAAAGCGATTTCTTCTCTGCTTAATTAATGTGGTTTCTGAGAAGAAATGCAGTGGGCCTTCTGGACACAGTAGGGGTACTGTGTTGTAAGACCTCCATTGATTACATCTCCTGAATTAAAGTATTTTGTCCAAGTTAAACTGTGCCCAAGAACTGAAAATTAAGAATTGTCATAACTGTTTAGAGGCCTACTGAAAAATGCTGACAACCACAGAACTGAGGAAGCCATTCTTCTGAAAGCAGTTTTCAGACAAGAATGCATCTTGCATCACAATTCTTAGCACCATCAGCTGCTGCAGAATGGGCTGACCCCTTAACCTCCCTTCCTCCTCTTCTGTCTACTGAAAAAACTAAGAAGTACAAGCCCCTCAACACCTACATACTTCTAAACTACTCCATGTCTTCATTCTGACAGAAGTGGTAAGTGAAATAGTAGACACAATGACCTTCCTATTTCAGAATTCTCTTTGAGATGGAAATCCTCTACTTAAGATTCCTCTTCTGATTTCTGAAGAATTTTCTTCTGTTTTATCACACAAACTAGCATTTGTATTTTTGCTTCTGGGTTTTGCTGTCTTGTAAGAGCTGTATCTCTAAACCTTGTCACCGAGACATAAACAATTCAGAAGAGGAACCACTAGGTCATTGAGACAGGAGCTAAGAAGGAAAAACAAAGATGATTGATAGTTGCAACATCATCTTCCAGATTTTCAATTTACTTTAATTTTCCTTTTGTTTATTTTCAGTTTACATGTGTGTCAAAGATAGCTACTATACAAGCGCTCTTTTCATGTTTCTACTCATGGAGAAAGCAATGGAAAGCAGAAGACAGAAAAGCTCCCTGTCCTGTAACCAGTCTGATGCAAAAACCTCAAGCCAAACCAAAAATATCCTTTTAAGTAACGCTAATAAATTACATTAACCAAATTAAACCTCAAGAGGCTGCAGAACCTCTGGCATCAGTTTCAAATGCAAATTTTAGGCAAAGGATAGTCTTCAGTACTATGGAGTTTTGGGACTTTCTGAAAGAGGAATCGTTGCTTCCTAACAGTTTGCAACATACTACCATGTAAATGCAGCATGTCTTCCTTGGAGCCGTCTGCGTAAGCCAAGAAGAAAATATATTTGAGATTACCTGTCTTCTCTGACCATACTAAGATGAAAACTGGCCATAACAGCTTCTAAAAAGATGCTGAAACGTACATTTTTTTCACTACAGAGGCATACACCTCCTAGAAACAGTACAAGTAGTAAAAGATAGAAACCTCGAACAGGTATTATTATCTATTTAAAAAAAAACCCGACAACAATTTATCCACTTAATTCAGCCAAGGAATCTGAAAGGTCAAAAGTTCTGAAATACCTCACAACTTACACTGTGAGAAGCAGGGACCAAATAGAAAAATACACATTTTAAAAGGGTACTTCTTTCGACTTGTTTACTTCCTTAATAATTTTAGAACTCACAACGTTTTGAAGGTAGTTCTCAGTTACATCATATTATTCTTGGTTTTTTTAATTTAAAATAGCTTTCTCTGATTTAATGAAATTTCACACAAAATTGCTTTGGAAAACTAAAAAAAGAATAGTAAGAAAGTGAAGAGATAAGGTTGCAACTCATTCAAAAACTTTTGCTTCTGTAAAAGAGGCCTGAGTAATTAATACCTATATGCTTTGCTGCAAAAAAAGCTGAAAATAACCGGTGTTCATTACACTTACTGTCTCATTAATGGTAATATTGTCCATGCACCTTTATGCCCGTCCATTTGATGAATAAGCAGAACCGTAGGTAATTCCTTTAAGAAAAAAAAAAATTCCCATTAGACTTGAATTATATGCACTTTTCTTCCTAAACGCCAACTAATCTTAAAAAAATTACTCTGGAATGACTACTTAGCTCTTTGGTTTTTTTTACTGCCAAACAGCCCTACAGAACAGATGACTTACGATGGTACAAAACAAGGTGACCTGCAGTATAGGAAAAGTGCTTGTTCTAACTAATGATTTCTTAATTCTCCAATAGATATAAAACTAATGCACTTCAGGTGAAATGTTTTGTATGGGTCCCATGTAATCAATTAAGTAATATACCATTAATTTCTTTACTGTATCATAAAATCCCGTACTGTACAGAAAGACTATATAAATAGTGTAGGGTATTCTACAAAGGCTTCCATTGACAATCACGTCACACAGCACTTACATGAGAGTTCCAACACCCTTTGCTGAGTTCAGCTTTGACCAGTCACATCAACATCATGACAAAAACCCATAGGTTGATGCACAAATCAAAATGAGGAGTTGGCATTTTTTCTTACTGAAAAATCAAAGAAGCTTCCTACAAAGCAAAATCTTTCTATAAATTTCTTTGCCCTTTTCTTACTTGAAATCTCTGTGGTGTGGCAGATCCAGGTGTTTAGCAGACAAGCTATTGTTCTGGGGAAGTTCCCAAGCAAACACGCTTTAAACATGGCCCTCTGATAAATCAAACTGCATCATTTACTCACTAGTTCATACATGTAAAATGTGGGAAAAGGATATATATCCCATAGTATATAGCCAGTATCTTACTCCATTAACTACCTATTTCTTTACAAGTACAATTCTCTATTGCAGCATCATTAGGGTCTCAACCACCTGACAAATGTCTAAATCCTCTGGGTTAGGTAATTGTAAAAATCTTCCTGCCAGAAAAGCCCACCCTTCCAAACAGTTTATCTAAACTTCCCCATCATCCAAGTTCAGCCCATTACAACAATTAACCTAATAAAGCACTGGTGGTGTTAATGCACTTCAACACAAATGACTTTACTAGCAGGTAAATGATCACAACTTTTAATTACACAAACTGTTACGGTTAGGTGGTTAAAGGCTCATCTCCATAACCACAAAGCAGCACAGAGAAACAGTAATGGGAGGAACCCCAATAATGCCATTGGAGAACACTGAACACCCTGACCCAGCTCTGCCAGCTGGGTACCTCCGCATCAGCCTGTCCAGCTGTGACACCCCCCAGCTAAAGGGAAAGGAGAGGGTCCCTGCTCACCTGACAGGGGTTACTGTCTACAGGGGCATGGGACTCATTATGGGATCCAGGGGAAGAGCATTTTGAGACGGCACAAAACTTATTATGAGATGCTTAGAGGAAGATGAAAGGCCAGGAAAAGAGGTATCCGAGTGGTTTCAGGAGGACCAACCATTGATAAATACAGAGGAAAAAAGAGGCTGGTCACTTGAAACAGATTGCTGGTCAAGATGCTTGTCTGGCCATGCCCTGCACTGACAACTGCAGTCTTCTCCTTAAATTCCATTTCTAACTCCTGGGCAGGAAGATCTGTGTGTCTATGTGTATTTGGAGGTTTGAGAGGGAAAGGGGACCATGCGTCATAGGGTGCACATGTCCGTACTGACAGAAACTGGGGAGAGTGGGGTGGATGCACATTGTGTCGGGGGGTGTCAACATGTGTAATTGCTCAAGAGCATCAAGCTGGACTAAGAGCAGAAGAGGCTTGGGAGCCAGGTACCAGAGCAGCCCCAAGTCTGGGCAGACACTGGGGAGACCCAGGGGCCTGACAGTTGGTTACCAGAGGAACCTGGAGGTCCCAGCTATAGGAGAACCTCTGGGGTGCAAGGATCAGCTACTGGTAGGGTATAAATCTGCACCAGTACCAGAAAGACCCACTTGCATGTGTGTGTCTACGCCTGAGACAACAGGGAGGCCAGGGGTCTGGGAGTCAGCTACTGGATACACTGAGTGTCTAAAGATGCTGGAAGGTTCCATAGTGTGCACGTGTGCACAGGAGCAGGGCTGAGCACCAGCAACTGGAATGGAGCCACAAGCTGCACAGCAAGCTCAACGTGCTGGCAACTGCAGAGACCACGAGGGCCAGTGACTGCATAGACTGTCACAGACCAGCAACTGGAACATCCATATTGTAGGTACGTATATTTATGTATACATCTTCCACAACCAGGCTTTCACCCTGATCAGTCAGAGAAGCGAAACGTGGTCAGGGCCTTGATACAGTTTGTGTTGGTGTGAGTGCTGTGGTTTCTGCCCATGTATATATGTTCACGTATCGTGTGTATATGTTTTTGTGCGGCATACGTGCCTGTTGGGAACACATGCTCAGCCTCACCCCTGGCTGTAGCTGGGGACACGGAGCTGCAGCAGCCTCCCCTCGGTCAGGCTGGTGGCTTCAGCAGCTCCTAAGACAAACCATCTTGACCCCTCCAGGGCCTAAGTCCTTTCCACTTACACCACGCATATGCCAAACATTTTTGTTTAATGAATGCTGCTCATGAATATAAGCAGATTCCATTAACACAGGATTCGCATTTAAACACAAAAATAATTTCTTCTCTAAGAAAGGCTGTAAGACCAAAGTTCACACTGCTTGCTGACTCTGTCAAGTTTACTTTAAATCCTTTTTAAGGGTAGTTAAGCATAGCACCTAGTAATACATAAAACATCCAAACTTCATCCCCTAAAGAAAACATCTCTACCACTCTAAAGAATGTGTCTCTCAGGAGTGCATCAACTGTATAGAAAAAATTATGATCTACTGTTTTAAAAAATATTTATGCTATTACGAATGTTCCAAATTGAAAAGAAACAATGCCAAAACCGTGAATTGGAACAGGATATTCACCTGCATCTAAAATATCAGAGGTTCTGATTTATGGTTCTAGTTCAAGCCAACCTATCAAATATGTTTCTTATTATTTTCAATTTATTGCAAAACCAAAGAAGTCCAGAGGTTTTTTGTGGAAGTGGCAAATCTTAGTAACAGCATGCTCAACATCTGGTATTTCACTAAAAGGTAACCACTTTATGGTAAAGCAAAGCAGTAAAAATGTTTGCTTACAGGTTTGCAGACAGGAAGATAAAAGGACAAACCCCTGTCTTTACAAGAATATTTGTTTTTACAAACATACAAACCCTGCAGTTGTACCAGTATTCGTATGTGACCACATATTTCAGGTACAATAGGAACTCGACAGTGATACAAGTAGTTGATAATAATAGACACTGTTGTTGAATTGCACAGTTCCAGAATTAGAAATGCTTTCCTAGCTGTTGCTCTACAAGCACTTTACAACACTCTTCCTGCTCTCTTATTTTCAGAAATTAATCCCCAAAACACATTCAGAGCTAGCATATGTATCCTCCTTTCAGCCCTCCCATTGGGAGGTTAACTAAGCCAAGCACTGCCAGTCATCTGTTCTGACGGCTTTGACAAAGGAGGGTTGTGGAATACACACTGAAGTCTCCCTACAGCTTTATTTTCCAAAATGTGCCACTTCTGTAGACACCCTGAAGGATTTATAAATGACAGAAAGAGCAAATCTCCCACCTCTAAACCCAGTGGGTCAATCCATTTGCTAGGAACTGCCACCGTCCAATACTACACTGTACACTACATTTCCTCCATATTCTAACAATCCTCGAAACCAAAACTACAATATACATTCAAATATTTTTAAATATTAAAATATTTTAATGGCTTAAAACCAGAAGTATCAATGTTTATCAGAGCATAAGTCCAAGAATCCAGGGCATAACATTATTTCAATATACCCCTTCCAATGAAACCCATGAATGATTTAAAACACTATTTTACAATACAATTGTAACAAAACTTTGCTTCTGTTATTTGGGAGCTTCTCCAAGATGGTCATGACCTTTAAAACCTTTGCTCTACTTCTCCTTTAAGCTGTTTAAAAAACGACAACGAAAAATGCGTTGCAAATGAAGCATAATATCCAATAAACAGACTTCTTGGAGTCTCTTGCTCCTCAGGAAGCCCGAAGTAATAATCTACTAATTTCTATTAGGGAGAATCCCTGCTTCTGTTCTACTCTCAGATGCCTGCTTATAATTTTAAAAACGAACCGAGTTTTCTTAATATATTATGTGCAATTTCAAAGGGTTCAGGGAAAGGCCACAGCAGTACCCCGCTTTCATAAATCCAGAGCAAGATGCTGTGCTTAAGTCTGTTGTCAAACAATCTTACATTAAAGAAAATATGGAAGCATTTGCCCAATCACATGGAGGTAATAAATGCAACTTCAGAAAGTGATTTGAAGTGTTCCTGACTATAACTTCAGATAAGAGGCAAAAAAATAAGGGTTTTATTGAAGAGGAAGTAATTGTATTCCTTTTTACTACTGTACATTATAGTGAAATCCTCAGAACACAGCTGCCAGAAAATCTACTTGAATGCATAACCAAAGCACTGACTCCTGAGTGCTCACATGCTCGATCCAACAACTCATTGCCTGGGAAAACAGCTACAGTAAGTATTTGTATCAGATGGGAGTTTTTAGGCGGTTAGCTGGGATATTAATCCTTATGCAATAAACCATTTCATCATCAAAAAGAAAGTTTTCTACTACAATATATTTCTGTCTCAAAATCCCATAATTATCATTGATATAACTTTTTCATGTAGGAAAGATGCTGGTACCCACTGGGTTTTTTTTCTTTTTTATTTTATTGGGCTGTTCTTTAACAATAGTGGGAGTAAATTTCAGCATGCATATTGCACATCACCATGTTGCCCATTGCTAATATGCTGCTCAAAGCTCCCACAATTCGGAAACCAGTAAAAAGTCCAGTCAGGTTTTTGTGATCCAGAAATAATTCACTTGTGGTCAGTAGAAATCAGTGTTAATTTGGTTTGCATTATGTTGATGTGACACCACAAGATTTTCCTTAGCTACTGGTACAAACAAATGTCCTGCAGCAAAATGAAAAACAATCATACAAAGAATTTACAAATGTGCCTATGTTCTCCATTATCAGGAGCAGAAAATGCATTGACATCAACACAATTGCCTCCAAATGTGTAGATTAAAACGTGAGCAGATCATAATTCAGATGACCAGGACATGAGAAGACTCAAGAAACTAAGAAAGAAGTAAAAAAAATAAAAAATAAAAAGTAAAGTAAAAAAAAAAAAAAAAATTCAAAATACATGTTTATCAACAAATGAAACAAATGAATAACACCCCCTCCCCCCATTACTCAAAAAGCATAAAATACTTCTAATTTCATCTGTTTTACTCTAGATTAGGCTGTTTCAGAAATCAAAATGAAGTCTAGAGTCTTCGATTGGTGCTTGCTGATGGAGTTGTGAACTCCTGACTTTACAAACTGAACAATATAAAAAACATTCTGGTACTCAATGAGATGTGAACAACATTCAGAGGTATTGACCTATTTCAAAATTATTATCATAAATCTTAACACGTAGAAAAAAGACTTACCAAATAAGTTCAAATCTAATTGCAAGATGTAGATCTAGACCCAAAATAGCTCCTACTGCTTCCTAACACTGCCTCATATATTTATTCTAAGTTAGTCGATTTTTGTGCGTTATTTCCTACCCACCACATTACCTTGCATCAGAGTGCATAAACTGTATTCTTTCGGGATGGAACCAAACCAAAGGATGTGCTGCAACTGGTAACGGACCTCGAGTTCATACAACCAAATCAGAACTAGTCCAAAGTAAAACCTTTTAAACCCTTGTGTAATACCAGTATGAGCTCCTCAGCAACAACTGCACTGCTCTACGTGTTTGCTCCTATGGCACCACACTACTTGCCAATGTACAAGCAGTCCAAATAATCAGTATCGCACATCTGAAAGTATACTTTCAGTTAACCAGGATTTAATAAAATACATGGATTTAAAGTCAGTCCAATATTTAGTTTGAGGAGCAGCCTGAATTTTGAAAACTAAGACTTTGAACTTGCTAATTAAAACATGTACCTTTGGAGGAAGAAACTTAAGCGATATAAAAGTTCTCACCAATTTATTCTGCCTTCAGTTTTCTTTTTCCTCCTCTAGAATCCCCTAGATCTCATTAGTGCAGAATTGTCCAACTTCTACCAATTCCTTCAAATCTACTGAATATCTATGGTGGGAAAATGATCATATTCACCTTCTAGCCTTACAGTGCAAGTAACTTTTACAGTTTCAATAGTTAATGGGCTAGACAGTGATTTTGCTGATAATAAAGCCTAGTAATTGCCAAAAGAATCCTGGTACCTTTGCAGAATGAGAAGCAAGGGCATATCAGAAAGTCAGAGATCAAACAATTAAAATAAAAAGACGATAGAAGAGGCAGAGGAAAACAAAGGTAAAACACAAGTCAGTCAAATCTGCAAAGTACTGCAAGATGACTTTGAAGAGAAGACTCAAGACAACTCTGAAATAACATTTTCAAAACTAAATAGTAATTTTGTACACTTTTCCTGAAACACTTTCAAAATGTTTGATTTTTCAGAACTTAGAGGCATCTCACCCTTCAACAGATCAGAGTTTAGAAGCATTTCAGAAGTGAGCACCCAAATACTGAGGCCCCAAAACAAGCAGGTGCATTTTAAAATGCAAATCCTAAAAGAAACTAAGCATTATGAAGACAACTATGGATTCAACAGGACAGAAAATGACCAAGAATATGCTGATACCAGACAATGTATTTAAGCAGAATAAGTGATACATCAGAAAACACACAAATGCAGAGGTTAATATGGATAAGGAAGGGGAAATATGAACTTCATACACAGAACGCTTAAGCGCATGCACTTATTAAAGACAAGGTTTTTATACTACAAGCTCTACCTATGTAACAGAAGTGAAGTTTTATGGACGGATTTGGAAGATCAGTATAAATATGAAAGTTTGGGATGATGTTACAAATAGAAGTCGGGAAAAACAAAAGCAAAGGGGGAAAGAAGAAAGGCTGGATAAAATGAAGGTCCATCTAAACTTTATAAAGGCATATGAATATGAGAGCAAGTCTGAAATACTAAATTAATCCCTTTTTTGTCTGTCTTTTAAACAAGAAATCCAAATTATGCAAGATAAAAGTATGCAAGTTTAGGAGAAAATTCAGTTAGTATGGCAGTATTTAGGTGTTCATTCTCCAAATAAAAAATATTATCTAAAGTGGGGGGACAAAGAAAAGGACAAAGAAATCTTTCCAGAATTTTCAATTAATAAACCAGAGATGATCCAGGGCTTTTAGTAGTTGCTGTTATTATCATCTGACTCGAGCAATACAGACAGAAGAAAGCATCGCAAGACCAACACGCACTGGGTACTATCGATACTCAAAACTTCTGGACAAATATTTGTGTGGTTTCAGGAAGCTGGAACTTCTTCCTCCCTTTCACAGCAGAACCATGTTCCCCAATTACTCTGATTTTTTGAGTCCCTGAGGTGCTCCCTGCAGAGACTTGACTTCTTTGACAAAGAGCGAGCACCAGGCACTCCAGGTGCCCCACCAGCGTCTCTGCCCTTGACACAGAGAAGTGCAGGACTGGGCACCTCAGCAAGAAACATTCACACACTCTGTTCCCCTTCGTGTGCCAGATTCAGCATTTTGCGGTGGAACGAGTCCTGCTGATCAGTCACAGACCAGCAAGGCCTAAGCCCAGCAGTGGCATACAACATTAACATCACGGATGACACGACAGTATCTTCCTCAACAGCTCCGGTATAGACTGGCATCTGATCTTTGTTCTACAAAGAGGGAATAACGACAGAAAGCTAATGGAGAAGACATGCCAAAAAGCCTTGTTTTTCATAACTCAAGTCAAAAAGACTGTCCACTGCCTGGCAAGATAAACTCTTACATCTTGAGGAATAAGCATTTTAAGAACTAAGGCGATAAGCACATTTCATGAGGCTGCAGGATTTGACATGAATAAATCTTTGCAGAAGAAAGTTGTTGGTAGGAAGAAAACAGATTGCACACTAACATTTTACCAAAAAAAAAAAAAGGACACTAGATCTAGTAACACTGGAAAATATAATAATTTAAAATTACGTATAAAACATACCTGTTCTAATTTTAAAAAATAGGGTTGATCTTGATATTGTGGAAAACCTAGCCATAAGACAAAATGTTGTAGACATGGAGATGGAGGGACAGGACAGAATGTAGCCCAACACTTCGCTTAAATATAATCAGTTAATCCTTGTTAAAACTGCAAGATCCAAAACCGAACCATCTGATCAGTCTCTGGTGGAAGCAGCTTCTGTGGCATGGGAAACCACTACAGGAGGGAAAGGGTTTTCAGATTAAAATCTGCAATTTGAGCAAGAAATCTAGAAATTGAAGCAACAGAAATATTATGGATTGCCTTCATCTATGGTATTAATTTTGAAAGGTCTCCAGCAGATTAAGTCTATGAATAGCTTTTCTAAATATACAGATCTGTTTTAACAACTCTGTTGCAGTGAGTGGGAAATCGTTCCACTAGATTTTATAACCACAACATTATTAACAGGCATGTGAGCTTCACGGTAGGGGTAAAATGCAGAACAGTTCAGACCTTCTCCAAGACTCAGAACCACTGGGAAATTTTAGCTGTACAGCTTGTTGTAGATCTGGAAAAGGAATGTAATCTGTTCATTTGTGGAATATATCTAACAAGGAATAAAACAAGGCAACTACTGCTACAGACCAAGAAAAATCTAGACGCATTTTCAGAGTTGTTTCCATCATAGCCTGATAGTATTTCAAAATCTCTTTCAGATGAGATTTGGATGTCAGAATTAATTGTGGGAATAGTTTCAGACAATAACAGAGGAATATTTAAGGAGGCTTTTGGACAACAGAGCTTCAGGTAGCTTCACTCCAGCATCTGAAATCAGATGTGGAAGTAGAGCTAGGGAGAACTTCAGAAAACATTAATTCAATCAGTAAAGGGACGCATGTCCCACTAGCAAATTAGGAAAAAAAAAAAAAAAGATACAGACTACAAATTCCCTGAAAAGTAGTCTCACAGATGGCCAAAACATGAGCAGGAACAATTTGGAGACAGATAATTTCAGATAGGAATATGGTGATGGCTTAACACACATACATTAAAATTCAAACGAGCTAATTATACTTTTTCTTCCGTCTCCACCACTTTAACAAAGAAATATTCCATATTATTGAAATAGTGTGATGCTGCCATCAATACAGCCTAGGCAATTAAAAATAACAGATTTTTAAACCACATATACCACGCTCAACAACAGCTGGCACCTCAGCAACTGATATTGTGGCCATGACTCTAATGACATAATAAAATAAAGCTGAGACAGGCACCAAGAGGCTTTTCAACCTTACAGATGCAGCAGCTAGGATACTGACTTAAAATCAATGTTAGTTGGAAGCACAAAAATAGAACCTTCTGTAAGCTTGATCCTGTAATATAACAAAGAGACTGAACTTCTGAGGCACAGAGCAGCTGGGTTTCTGATCATTTTTATTCCTGCTGTGCTTCAGGAAACAAGATTCTGCAAAATTGTTTTAAATAAACAAGAGCAAATACATGCTTCTCCTAATATTTGTCAGCTACTTTCACGTTAGCCAAACTGGAAATTGGGAGATTGACAAAGAAATAATATTATGAAAATTGAATGAAGATGTTAACTAAAGCAAGTACATAATCAAGCAACACAATACGGAGGTTTTCTATGTACAGTTCCATACATTTGACTGTACTTGTTTCTTTTAAACTGATGTTAATAATCACTACAATAATAGTCCTCAAACTCAGAAATGAGCAATATTCCCCTTTATATGTAGGGAAAGTTTAAATCTGTGAAACTTTATTTTGATGAGATGGCACAAAATACAGGATTTTGCTCAAAACAAAGTAAGCCTAATAGTAAAAATACTGCAAATTATAGTCACAACGCTGCTATAAAACAGAAGTCATACTTCACATCATCTATGATTCATATGGAAGTACGTGATACTAATTTTCATTTTCCAGTACTCCATGGTATTAGTCTTAAAATCTTATTCTTACATTCTTCATAAAGAGGGTTGTCAGGCATTGGAACAGGCTGCCCAGGGGAAGTGAGGGAGTCACCATCCCCGGAGGTGTTTAAAAGACACATACATGAGGTTCTTAGGGACATGGTTTAGTGGTGGACTTGGCAGTGTTAGGTTAATGATTGGATTTGATGATCTTAAGGGTCTTTTCCAACCAAAATGATTCTATGATTCCATGGGTTTTTTTTTTAAATCTACAATGACTATTACTAATTTGCTATATTTCCTCTGGTTAATGTACACAGGACACCACTTAATCTTTAGGCTTTTCAGGAAAAAGTTTTTTGAGCATTACCAATTGGCTGAGGATGTTCAATATAAGAACCCTCAGAAGAAAAAAAAAAGGCATTTACTCTACTAGACCAGTTTTCATAAAGAAACACACAGTCCTTTGTGTTCAAAACAATGTCATGATCCCAGGCAATTAAATAGAATTAACTGCATCTAAAACAGTATTTCATGCAAAAAAAAAATTTTTTTCAAAACCCATATTTTACCTGTTTTGTAGTATTAAATATAATACCCAAAAACGTAATCCTGATTTTCAATTTTTTAATAAGCTAGAACGGGAACAGCCCCAAATATTACCATTTCACACTGTGACAGCTTCCTTTTTCTTATCTGGTGTTTCTTAGGAAGGTCTAGTTTACAGAGCTACTTAAAACGCAGAAATCTCAGAATCTTAAGGAATTTTCTTCATTGCTATGTTCTAGCTGTTGTTTACTGTACTTAAGAGTATGGAATATGCTTTTAACCACGAACTCAATACTGCCATCTACTGATGACTGGAATTATACATTAGTTTCACAGGAAAAAATGTTTTATGTACGCTGTAAAATAAAACGAATGGACAAATTACTTATAAAGGTCAATGTAATGTAAATATGAATGTGAATTATTTAATTTTAAAGCAATGCAGATATTCTAGTCTTATTCAATAACACAAATCTAACAGCTGGCTTCCACTTGCCATTTTAAAACAGGAATATAATAGCTAATGAATCCTGATGGACTAAACATCTATCATTTCATGCTGTGACAACAGGCAAATGAACCTGATGGTTCAGTTGATTCAATCCTTTGTCCCTCTACAGCAGTTGTCCTTTAAAATACACAGATTTACCTTTATTTGCCTGAAAGTAATAATTTCACTTGTATTCTTTTTAATGAAAAATTCAAACTTCAGTTTGCCAGTTCAGTTTGCTCAAGGCAGAAGTAGTCGCAGGCACAACTCTGATTATAAAAAAGATTTTAATTCTCTCTCATAAAACATGCCTATATTCCTGCCTCACTGAAATTATTTATACTTCCACTTATTGATCTTTTCATCATTTCTATTTTGCAATATCCATTTCAGAACTCAACTAAAATCCTTCCTTTTAACAACCGAAGTCATAATCCCCTCTACACACACTGTATCTGAACACTTGCCCAAATCCCAAAGAGGACCGCGAAGGAGCAGAACTCCACAGAACAAAGGCTGTTCACATGACTGATTTAATCAAGGGATTAAAAATTGTATTTAGCGTGGATTTAGTTACAACAGGTTTGATAAGATTGGATAAATAAAGCCTAAAACATCCAGGAACCTGATTTTAGACACTCCAAGACCAAGATACATATGACAATTTAAATGAGACTTCTTTTTCCTTTACAACAGAGAACCTAGAATTGAAAAATAGGTCTAATAACCTCACAACAAGCTATTTCATATCAGGGGATGTCTGTCTCTTACTTTGTTCTTTTTATTAAAGACAAAGAAAACTTAACCTTCAACGTAAGTTTCTTAAAAACCTATTCTCTCTCAGCTAAAGCTTTACAAGTAAAATTTGATGTCAGAGCGCAAAGTCAAAACCAGATGTGTACAACAGGCAGCTCCCAGACCAGCGGCGCCCAGCGGCAGGTGAGAGGCAAAGGGCTCGGTCTGCGGCGGGTGGCAGAGGAACAAGGGGTGACCAGGGAACGAACTGCACCGGGGGGAGCTGACACCCACCTGGGCCAGAGAGACTATTGCTGTACGAAATAGGGAATCCTGCGTTAGGATTTTAATGTCCACGTACTTTGCTGCCACAATCTACTGCCACAATGCTACAGTTGTGCAATGAAATTCTGACAAAATCTACATTACAGCATCTTCGTTGGCTCTAATAAAATAAAATACTCACCTAAAAATTATTCTAAGTAGTGCTTAGATTATTGTGTTTTTCACTTCATGAAGAAAGCATATGACTTTTCCTTAAACACATAAGTCTTTCTTGTTATCACTCTTACATCAAATGCTATTCAAAAAACCCAATTATTATACAAAAAGGTAGACAGTTCAAATTAAAATTATCTGGTGATACATCACAGCATACAATCAGTAAATACCCACTGAAACAGTTCCCTTGTAACCACATAGAAGACAACTAACAAAATGAATAAAACAGATCTCAAAAAGGCACAATAGAAAATCATATTTTTAGTAAAATGCAGTAAAAACATACATGACAAGGTGCAATCTATATTATCTAAACATACCTTTCCAAGATCTGCAGCCTGTTTTAAAATATCTCTTTTTAGATCTTCTGCTCTCTTGGAATGAAAAGAATTACTTTGACTCTGGATGACAAATACAATTTCTTTTAATTCTGTGAACCAGAAAATAAGAAGATTTTAAGACAAAAGAAGTTATTTTCAGTATCGCTCCAAAGCTGCTGAGAACCCAGGTGTGTGTGTGGGAATCTACTACACAGCAAGCTATTTCTTTAGTTATACAAATATTTAATGAAATAACAAAAAGGCATAATTTAACAGAGCAAAAAAACTCCAAACCAGCCCTTTTAAGGATTAATGCATAGAAAGTATGACATGACTGGGAGATCTGCAGCAACAAAAAAACCATTTATGCCCACAGTTAACAGTAGCCACATTCACGAAGTTCCTTTTTCTCCAATACACTATCACTCGTTATTACCAGAGTTAAAAGGTGTAAGTCATTGATCAGCATCTCCTCTCACTAGGCATGGATGAACATGAAATGGAAAAGATGCTTCCTCAATAAAGAGCTTCTTTACCCTACCCAGAAACACACATCAGATGGACAGAGATGTACATGAGAACAATGAGGCAATACTTTTATCTGACGGGACAGCATCGACACCTCCAATGTTCTTCACAGTGTCTAAAGGCACAATATTTAAGAACTTTCAACTGGAGAGGAGACTGTGAGAAATTTAAAAGAAAATAATGAAGTAGCTTTGCAGACATTTATGGACACACAAAAAAGCTTATTAAAAACATACAAGTAAATACAAGTAGATGATGAAGGCTGTTGCCATGGAATAGCTGCACATAGACAGATTTTTTTATTATGGTAGATTGAATAATCTCTCAGCACTTCGAAGGCTGGAAAAAATAGGCAGATTTGATCCTGTTCAGAAGCAGAACACAGTAGAGGATGAGAAGGTAAAAGGAAGAGGAGAGGACAGATGCCCTCTTCAGAATTCTTACCAAGTTTGACCTATGCTATATAACACACCCAACACCATAACTAAGTAGCAACGTATAAAATGAGGAGTCATTATATTACAGTCTCTGTTGGATTTGCCAGGAAAGGCAGGTACTGTGTGGAAAGTGTGCAGATGAGGAAACTTATTGTAGTAGCTGAAAAGGTACAAGTGACTGACCAATGACTGCCTAAACAACAAAAACAACAGTAATGATGTTCAGTGTTCAAGGAGGTAGCAGATGACTTGTGGGGAGGGTGGACAGGGATTGAGAACTGCATTTACATTCTGTCACTCGAGGTGACAGATCAGGCGTAAGAGATAATGGGTTCTAGTTGATTCAAGGAGGAGACAGCACAGAAAAGGCTGCTGAGTTAATGTTCAAGGGTGACATCACTCCAAGACAAGACAGTACCAAAAGTAAACAAATCAGAGGTGAAGTCCCATGGGACCTGTACAGAATGTCAAAAATGTGGAGAAAGAACAAAGTGCACAACAGAACAACAAAAAAAAATGTAGGAGTCAAACTTCAGAAAAGCAGAACTTCAAGACCACCATCATTAGCAATATTATGAAAGCTGACAGGGATATTAAAGATATAAAACCTATAAGAGAGCTTTCAGAGAACAGTTACTGGTATCCCATTGAAATCAAACTTTGAGTGAGATACAGGAGATGTCAAATTGAAGACAGACCATGATGAAAGTTCAGTAGAGAAAATCCAGAGAGTCACAACTGACTGGAAGCTGCCAGATTTTACTACAAACAACACCTTTGTGAAGACAAACATCCCAATGACAGAGCAGTATTTCAACATTTTGAATCTGCGGTTTCACTGCAGTATATATTCAAGTTTTACATCATGCAATACTTATTTTTTAAAATGTATATTCTTGCACTGTAAATCAAGCCAACCTAAAAGATCCTAGTCTCACATCAAAATCTTGACCTCTAGGTTAAAAATGCTAACTTGGCAAATAGATTAGAATGAGTGAAGAACAGGGGAACAAAGATAGAGGAAGAATGTCCACCGAAGGAAAGTAGTAATCTCAAGGAAAAAGAGTAAAACCGAACACATGGAGAAGGATGACAGGAAAAACAGTGGCAACAAAAAGAGCATTAACCCCAGTCATCTTGCTGAGATTATAAGAAGATTGCCATGTCTAAGACCTGATCATCAATTACATTCCTTTGTTCCTCTGACCAGTTACTTGTTAATTTAGACCTTTGACAGCTCAAAGCTGCAGTTAAATGTTTTTCTACTTCCTCTCAATACTCTTTTCCCTCAATTTATTAGCTTAATGACCAAGACAAGCTCTGAAAATGTCAAATTGTTTGAGGTTTCTGGTGATAAAGTTGTGGAGATGGCGCAAGCACTAACAGAGATACCAGTTCCGATTTCACATTTTTCCCATGCAGCATTCCTTCATGCTCTGACCCACTCAACAAAATATTTAAACACTCCCCAGCCCCCTAATAAAAATGTCTGAATAGCAGCTATTTGCTTTCTAGCCCAAAATTTGCTAGATTTCCTGTGCAAAAATTAAACTTTGTGTGAAAATCGAAATGACACTTCAATGATGCTAGTGAGAGTCAAAGGGCTAAAACTACATGCACAACATTGAAAATATTCCCAGAGATAAAAAGCAAAAACTATGTTGCTTTATATAATTACTATTTTAGTATCAGTACATTTACAGATGTGAAAGCATCCAAATTAGACTAATTTTCACTCATGGTACATTTAACAACAGCTGTGATATCCCACAATATAATACTTTCTAGGAATAATCTAATAACTACTTCGGTGTTACTGCTTTAATCCAATGGCAATAGTTTCCTCTGCTATAGACACTTTAAAATAGCCCATTAAAAGAAATATTCGGCGTATTAAAATGTCAACAGAAAGTATGTAAAATTTTAAACACTTAAATGGTTCCCCGAGTTGAGAAATAGTCAACCAAGCAAGGCAAAGAATGGAGTCGTTTGGAAGATTAATATCCAGAAGAGCTCATGATATACTTTATTTCTCTTGTTGTCTTCTCTTATTTTCCTAAGACATTTCCATATCTGGAAAATATCTTCAACAATCTTGAATGCTCATTGATTGGAAATATACTGCAAGTTCATTAAAAAATAATATTAAAAAAAAAGTTGGGAAACAGGAATGCTGAAACTTCCTGAATCTTATCACCACCATGTCTTGTTGCAAAACAGAATGAAGCTTTAATAAGCTTTTAACTAGCCAGTAACAGTAATGTGTGTTTCAGCAAGTATACAATGGCCCTATACAAAATACACCTCCTTAGGAATTAGCCCTAAATCAGTTCAAAAGATGGCAATGGAGAAATACTAATATTTGGAAGATAAGCATTACAGTATAAGGACCAGCACAAATAAACTACCTGTATGATTTTTTTTATAACAAACTTTATTCACCACAAAAGGCTGTTTTAGTCAACTCAAAGCTACTGAAAAAAAAAAATAACCTTTCTGGCCAAAAAATGAACATTTCTGCTTTATTCTCTGGCAGAGGATAAAGCATTCACTCAGGATACAAGAAACCCAAATTCTCATTTGTGAGATACTTTGGACCTGGATATAGGTCTTTGACGTTCTAAGTCAGTCTCTTAATTTCCAGGTTGCAAATATATTCTGAGGTGGGTCTTCCCACTCCTTTCCTATTCTAGAAATGGAGAAGAGTGAAAATGATGCCTGACCTTCCTAATTATCTGACTCTCCTGAAACAAGTGGGCACCCAGAACCATGTCTCTGGCTCACTGAATGTTTAAAAGCATCATTAAAAAGGCAGAACAGGCATCAACAGAAAAGACAGAATTCCAGGATGATTTATACACTTTCTGGAGTATGTGTGACATGGTCCAAACCATTTTCACAAAAATGACAATTATGAATTTAAAACAACTAGGATGCAGTCTGACCTATGCACACTGCATAGCTCCTGGAGTATAACCACTGGCCTCTAATAGGTAAAAGAATGTCAACGACACCTTTGCAGCTCTGTCAATGGTGCTTAAATCTAACTCCTCTTTTCTTTGGGTTTTTCTTTCCTAAGAAATGATGGAAATAAAATTAGGACTAAATGTAATATTTGTACAATGAAAATAGGTTTTTCATTCCAGTGAGAAAGTACAAAATGTCTCATCATTTAGCCAGACAAAATCTAAACTGGTGCTTTAATTCACAAACTGGAGGCTCTACAGTGCAGGTCAGAAAACCCAGCTTCCAATTTGGGCTTAAAAAAATTAGGCCACTTGCATATTCTTTAGGCCTTCCCCTACTTTTACAGAATCATAGAATAGTTTATGTTGGAAGAGACCTTCAAAGCTCATCTACTCCAACCCCCCCTGCAATGAGCAGGGACATCTTCACTAGATGAGGTTGCTCAGAGCCCCGTCCAGCCTGGCCTTGAGTGTCTCCAGGGATGCCAACTCTAAAATCAACCTGAGACTCCAGATGAGGATCTTTTAATCCTTGTATTTTGACTAGATTTTAGTAGCCTAGTATAAAGCTTCCACAGTTAAAAGCAGAGACGAGTATTTTCTCACACTAAGAATAATAATTTGTAAGTGTATTGGGATCTTTCTGGATCTCAGTCACCCTCTGGAAGTGCCCCTCTCTTTCTACAGACCACAGAAGGAATCTAGAGAACTTGTACTCCCAAGCTCAATGCTTCCTTGAGTTTCAAAAGGTGGCGAAATCACGGTACACCAGCCTGAAATAGCCGGTGCCTCACTTCAAGAAAATATTTGCTTTTATTACTCGAATATTCTAAAAGCTGAAAACACTGTTGGTTAGCAATATAGTCTATCATTGGGAACAAATACACCCACCAATAGAGTATCTACACATCCACATGAAGGGCAAGACGTTTTGCCATGGTGTGGCAATGATGACCCACCATTGGTAAGTCACATCACTGACCTTTTGGCTGGACTATCACACATCCATGCCTGAAACTCTGTGCACACCAACCAACCCGGAAAGCTACACCACATTCTGGGTAGACAAAGCAATCATGAGAACGTCAAGTTCAGTCTTCTCTGTATTACGCTTGTCTTCCCAGTGACTGGGATATCAAGAGGTTGATAACTGTCTTCAAAGGCTTGGGATGGGCACTTAAAAGATCACTTAAACTCTGAAAGGCAAACTATAGCTGGTAACTTTGCTTCCTTGGTACAAAGGTACAGCTTATTTATAAAAGTGAAAGAATTTTCTTGTATAACAGTTTGAGAAAGAAGAATGAAAAAAAAAAATCACAGGAACTATGAACCATCAAGTACTTTTTTCTGTTTCAAGTCCTTCCCACAGAAATGTGTTAAAAGAGACTTTAAAAAAAAAAAAAATCCTCCCTAAGGAGAGGCATAATCTTGCTTTAAAAAAGATACAGAACACAAGAAATGGCACATTACCTTTAAAGGTCCCTTCCAACGCAAACTATTCTATGATTCTATAATCAGACCAATTGTCTATCCAGTCCAATATATTATCTTCAACAGTAGCAACAGGAAACACTATTTAGGGACAGCACAAAACCTTCATTTTCTCCAGTGTTCCTCATACTCTCACAGCATCCACAACTATTGTATTAGGAAATGGCAGAAGATACATTGCTGCCTATTTATCTCACCATACATTTATGGACTTGTCTCCTCTTGAAACTGCTGGTATGGTTTACTTCCACAACCTCCTGCAGCAGCACGTTTCTAAATTTTGCTACCTGCTGCATAAAATATGTTTGTCTGCTTTAAAGTGATCTCCTACTGAAACAAACAATAGATGACAGATGGTGGTTGTATCAGTAACGTACCATTGTAGCATTCCTAAATATAACTTTCCTAAGTAATGACATTATAGTAAAACTTACGAAAACTGAGCGCTGTCAAAAGGGAAAAAAAAAAAAAAAAAAAAAAAGTCTGTCAGTGGCTCCCTGGGTGTTTTATGAAGTGAGACACAGCAGGTCTGCTGGGAGTGATAAAAGCAGCAACCAGCACCTGGCTGCGCTATGAGGTGGCACAGAGAGAGATGAAAGAACACAAAGAGGAAACGGGCTTTGTTTGACAGCAGGTAAGGATGGGGGAACAGGGACACAGAGAAGTGAACCTTCTACAGTCAGGTCCTGACCTTTCAGTGGTAAAGGGGGGAGATAAATGGGACAAGGGATTTCATTAATTTCCACAGAAGTGGTTATCTCTGCTAGGGACAGAGCTTGTAACCAAGTCCAAAAAAAGGCCATGAACAACCCAAAATCTGATCTTCTCAGTACCATTCAGAGTCCCATTAGCAACTCCATTAAAAGCATACTAAATCTTCCCAGTGTTCAGCTTCTATGTCACAATGAAGCCACAAGTACTCGGAAACTGCTGCAACAGAAACACGGTCAAGCTGGTTGTTTTCAGAACCAGCAGCCCCAAGTGCTCAGGGTTTAGAAGAGGAAAAGCACCATGACAGTCCCAGCTGCTTTAGGAACTGAACTGCTCTACTACAGCAGAGGCAGCACTAGGTCACAGTGCAGAGATTGCACGTCCTTATCTCAGATCTGTAAACTTTTTGCTCGAAGGACATCAGAATTGTTTTCAGAAAACGGAAAAGTTTGCAGAATTTTTATTCACATAATTTACCTCATGTGTCCAGTAAAAGTATATTTTACCACTGAGTACCCTATTAATGTTTGACATGTTTTTAAAAGACTTGTTTCCAGATATTACAAAGTTATTACAAGTTGTTACAAGTAATTTATAATAACCCTATTTATTACAAGTACCATGAGAGCCTAGCAGAATGGTAAAATTCAGTTTCATATAAAGTTTTTACAAGAACTGCTACCAAATATCATGAAATTCGATTTTAAGATACTATGTACTACAAAAAGCAATGCACCAGTTTCATAGTGCAAGTGCACATTTTGAGAAAAAACACTTAACTACATGAATTGCAAATCCAAAGACAGAGAAGCTTCTGTTTGATGAGAGTACATGAGCAAAGAAAAAAATACAAAGTATTTAGGAATCAGCAATTAACAATGTTGTTGAGCATTTAGACACTGTTCACTCTCACAGACACTTTTCAGAGCATAACCATATTTCATTTATACTAAAAAGGCAGCCACAAGCAAAACCAAATACACACTATTCAGTACTTACCTCTGCTTATTTTACTAATTACTCCACTGTTTTCAGACTTCTAGGAGAAAGGAGAAAAGGCAAAATAAGGATATAGGCAAAAACTCAAATATTTCTACAAAGAAACATAGGGAGTCAAAGCATTCATCATATTGTAAATGCAGATGTAGAAGTTTTAATTTAAGAACTAATAAAAAAGCTAAAGCAAAAAGTTTTTGATCATTGAGAGCTGAAATACTCCACGTTTGTATACTATTACTTAGACAAGACAGTAAAAGAATTTTTTAAAAAGAGAAAACTTTTCCATGACTCTATTTATGCCAGAGCTCTTTAAGTTAATAATAACAGTGTTTCTTTTTTTTTTTTTTTTAATATGTATCTCCTGAGCACAAGTTTGGAATATAGAACTCTAATACAATCATACCTGTTCAGTGTGCAAAAAAAGCCCCACCACACTCTTACTCATTTATTCCACTATCAAGCATCTATTGGAATACAATTCTTAAAGGAAGACTCAAAAGCAAGACGAATAAATATGAAAAAGTTGTTGTATGTTACATGACTTCACTGGGATTTACTCAGGTATCACATACATTTGTGATGGAATTTTAACAGAGTGCTGAGGAACAGACAACAGTGACACTGCATTTGCATTGTTAACCACGAAACCAAAACATACACATAAACATATCTTAGGAGCATATTAAATTTCTTCTAAATAACAGAGGCTGTAGGACGTTGTAGGCTGTCAGATGTTGTAGGATTTATCTTGGTTCAAATGTTTTAAGACCTTCAGACAGAAATGCCATACAAGGCACTCCTCAGTAATAAGCTTATATATAGTTTTTCTACCCTTGTGACAATTCCTATTTATAAACGCATTTCCCCCGCCCTTTATTTAAATATCAGTTTTTGGCCCCTCACTACAGGACATTTTGGTGCTGGAGCGAGTGCAGAGGAGGGCGACAAGGCTGGTGAGAAGCCTGGAGCACAAGTCTGATGAGGAGCAGCTGAGGGAACTGGGGCTGTTCAGCCTGGAGAAAAGGAAGCTGAGGGGAGACCTTATCACTCACTACAACTACCTGAAAGGAGGGTGTAGCATGGAGGGTGTTGGTCTCTTCTCCCAAGTAACAAGTGATAGGACAAGAGGAAATGGCCTCAAGTTGCACCAGGGGAGGTTTAGATTGGATATTAGGAAAAAATTCTTCATCCAGAGAGCTGTCAGGCACTGGAACAGTCTGCCCAGAGAAGTGGATGAGTCACCATCCCTGGAGATGTTTAGGAGACATGTAGATGAGGTTCTTAGGGACATGGTTTAGTGGTAGACTTGGTCATGCTAGGTTTATGGTTGGACTCGGTGATCTTAAAGGTCTTTTCCAACCAAAACGATTCTTTCATTCCATTATCCATCTAATCCTTTTAGTCCTACTCACATCAGACAATCTCTCCCTCTGTCCAGATCTGACTTTTACACTGAAATGCAGAAGCTCCAACTTCCTTGGTAGCCATCTGTAAAACCTTTTCAAGAACGACTGCTTTGCATGCATGCTTATGACCCTTTTTTGCTGACTAGGTCAATATAGTTTAAAAAAATTCTTATAAGACTAAGTTACTTTGATGAATATACACAGTACTACCATCTTACAGCATCATATACACCACATTCTAAGACAACTTGTATCATAAACAACATGGGAAGATGAATTTTCTACACAAAAAAGTATGTGTTTTGTAGTACACAGCATGATGAAAAAGCCATATTTTACAATTATCTTTATTAAAACACAGAACAAAACAATTGTTGCCTGTTACATCCCTGTTAGAGAAAAAAAAAAAAAAAAAAAAGATTTTGGCCTGAATAGTTCATCTGAGGGAAAGTTTTGAAACTCTAAAATAGTAGAAAAGCCTTCACAAATTATATTGTATATAAGAATGATCACATTAGGCAGTTGGAGAGAGACAGTAATGGAATTTGACAAACAGCAACTTCTAAATAATGGAAACGGAATGACATTACCTAGTCTCCCAGATACACTGCAGCAGATCAGCAGTTTGCAATACGGATCTTTTTCATTTATGAAAATTACTGTAGACACAGCAGTCATCATCAAAACCAAAAATTATTAGAAACACTGATCTCTAACCATACTTCTATTGCATTTGACACGAGATCACTAGATCTAAATAGCAGTTATATATTCTAACTCTTGATTCATTCCCGAACTTTTTATTTTATTTTCCTCTCTCTTCTACGCATACACAAATATCTGTTACAATGTACATCTGTACATGTAAGAACCTGGTAGATAGAAGTCTGTTAAAAGACATACATGCATACACATCTGACACCCCTTATGCTGTTTAGCAGGAGGATGAGCTCTGACCATTAGTTCTTCTAATCTGCTAATTTGAAATTTCATATGCAAGCTTTACTTGAGCCATGACTTGGGTAGCAATATGTAATAATGCTAATTTAGCAGAGGCAGCCATTTCTCTCTCAACGTATTATATATTTAGCAACACCAAGAAGAAAGGAAAACCTGCCTCTGAACTAATAAAGGTTATGTACTCAAAAGCTATTTTCAACAGCAATAACTCTATCAACTTATAGAAGCTATGCAAAATCGACAAGTTTTTTTTTTTTACTACAAGTTTCTAATGCACTCTTCAGCTGATCCTGGAAAAAAGAAAATAACAAAAACCCCAAAAAACTAATCCTCTTAATACAATGTCAACGTAAATCTGGAAATCCAGCATATGAAATAAATTGAAAGTGCTAAGAATAAGTTTATTCTAGTAACTCTAAGAATCCATAGGATAAAATAAGATCCTAGTAATTCTGACAGAGTAGTGCTACATGCAACTTGTGTCCCATTAAATGCCTCTTATATGCCACACAAAACGACACCATTTGACTTTTAGTACCACTGAAGTCAATGATCAAAACAATCAATGTCGCGGATGTTAGGCTTTCTACTCTGATCTCTTCTAGATGATTTTATAATGTCTGTAAAATGTTCCTGCTCTGGCAATTAAAATTTATTACCTGCAGCACTGGTAGTTCAGTCTCATCTTCTGCACCTTCAGGAACTACACTTACAGCAAAAGCTGAAAGAAAAAGCAGACTTTTTTCATATTATGTGAGCTCATTTTCATGCTTGCAAAGTTCTGCAGCAAAAGAAAAAAACAACATTTAGGTACATTTTCACATGAAATTATACTATATTGGTAATGATCTTTATGAACATAAGACAGTCCGTTCTTACACATCTGCTGCCTGACAATTCTATTCCTGTACATTGCTGAAAAGATCACTCTTTGATGCGAAGCCAATTTATCTTGGCTTCAAGGCAAACAAATCTCACTAAAGAAAAAAAAAAAAAAGCTGATCTGTTCAGTCCAGTTCACTTGACACCACCATAATGTGGTATCACATGGTAGACCTGTATTCCACTCTATCTGCAGTTCAAAGCTGGGATTACCAAAGCTTTGCTTGCAACCACAGAAACTGAAAGCAGCTGACGGAAGTTTATATCAAACTTGAAGATGGCTGTCATACGCTTTGAATGCCATCTTTGAGCAACAGTCAAACTTCTTAACGTACAAGAGACCCAAATAAATGTTTATAAAAAGAACAGAGACCCCAAAGAGCTTATTTGCACAGACCTAGTATTATCTTAAACCTTTTATACTGACATCGCCCTATGCATACACTTTGGGTTTGTATTAAGAAAATAATCATAAAAAAGGTTTGTTTGTTGGTTTCTTGTTGATGTAGTCATCTAATCAATTTGTCTCAGGTTGCTCATTTGTACAAGTAGCTCCATTTAACATAAGAAAGCTTTCCTAAGAAGACTTTTTCTTAAAGGTACCAAAAAGATGCAAATGTAAGTAAATTGCTATAATCTGGAAAGAACTCAGGACACTACTCATCATGGTCATATAGATGGTTTTCTTAAAAACTGAGGCAGAAAAAAAAAAAATCAATAGATTCCAGTGGAGTGTCTCACTACAAGCTTAAATTATTTATTGCTTGAAATCGATTTCAAAGTGAATTGCTAGCAACTGTCAATTCCTTTGACACGCTAGAAAGCTGGAATGTAGGAAAGCAAGAAGACAAGATTCCAAAGCCTGTGGTGCTCCATCTCTGGCTATCTGTACCCCTGTGCTCTTTCAACTGGACACCAAATTTCATCAAGTGTCTAGGAGTTGAGTTTCATAATGACATCTCAGGTCCTGACAACTTGAATTTCAAATCATTCCACTAGATGCAGACGTCCCAAAATCATTCTCACACAGTAGACTCATATTGGCCACAGCCACATTTCAATAAGGCATTTAGCCAGGAAGAAGAACACAGTAGGAGTGTCCCCTCAATCCCGTCTTTGAGTAAACGTCTTGTACTTCTAGTTCGAAAGTGCCCAGAGAATACCTCAATCTGCCTATTGTATCCCTTGCTGACAACATGTTCTGATGATTTTCCTCCTTCTCTTGCAACATAACAATACTTAGAGCTCCAGGCAAGGAGTATCTTCGGCTACACAAACCAGATCCACATCTACGTGACACAATCTGAATTAGAAGATCAACACAAAACACCCTCATTCCAGGAAATGTACTAATTACATAGTATTAACTCGAAGAAGCATCACCTCATAAATTCAGCTTATTCACAGAACTGAATCCAAGCAGAATTTTCATGACTTTCAGTTTTCAATATTCAGCTGAGGAATAAGCAACACAAGACCTGAAACAACTGTGACTGACAAGAGATGCTGCTTCTCTCGCCATAACATTCAATCATGCCACACTGCTTCTAAGATTTATAAAATATTAATGCACATGATCTTTGAAACAAATCAAACAATACTCAAGATAACCTGGAAAAAAGACGACCTATTTCATACTATGTCTTTGAGAGCTCTTCAGGGAACTATTTTAACAATCTATTTCATCTTCATATTACAGAACCACAGAATTGTTGAAGTTGAAAAGGATCCCTGAAGATCATCTAGTGAAACTCCCTGCAAAGCAGGACACTCAGGATCTTGCCTAGTCATGTTCTGAGTATTTCCTAGGACAGAGGCTCCACAAACTCTCCAAGCAACCTTGTCCCCTTGATAGGACAAGGGGTAATGGCTCTAAGCTAAAGGAGCAGAGATTCAGGCTAGACATGAAGAAGAATTTTTTTTTTACAATGTGGGTGGTGAAACACAGGGGCAGGTTGCCCAGAGAGGCGGTAGATGCCCCATCCCTGGAGACATTCAAGGCCAGGCTGGACGGGGCTCTAGGCAACTTGATGTAGTTGAAGACGTCTCTGCCCATTGCAGGCAGGATTTCCTCTGAAGGTCCCTTCCAACCCAAACTATTCTACAATTCCTGTGTTCAATCACTCTTGGCAGGGTGTGGAGGGAAGTATTTCTTATGCTTAAATAGAATTTCCTGTATTTTGGTTTGTGTCAAATGTTATGTCCTGTTAGGCACCAGAGAGCCTGGCTCTGTCTTCTTTAACGCCCCCCAACAGGCATTTAAGACATTTGTAAGATCCTCCCAGAACCTTCTCTTCTCCAGGCTGAACAGCCCCAGCTCCTTCAGCCTCTCCTAATTTGTCAGGTGTTCCAATCTATTAATAACCTTCATGGTCCTTTGCTAGTCCATGTCTCCCTTGTACTGTGGAGCCCAGACCTGGACACAACATCCAGGTGTGTCTCACCAGTGCCAGGTGGAGAGGAAGCATCACCTCCCTTGACCTGCTGGAAACACTCTTCCTAATGCAGCCCAGGAGGCTGTTGGCCATATTTGTCACAATGGCACACTGCTGGTTCATGGTCAGTTCATTGCCCACCAGGACCCTCAGGTCCTTCTCTGCCAAGCTGCTTTCCCGACAGCGTGCACCCATCGTGCACTGGTGCATGGGGCGACTCCTCACCAGGGGCAGGACTTGGCATTTCCCTTTGCTGAACTCAGTTTCCCACGTTTCCTGTTTACCCATTTTTCCAGCCACTGAGGTCCCTCTGAATGGTAGCACAACCAGCTGGTGCATCAGCCCCTCCAGCTCATTTTGTATCCTCTGCAAACTTATTGAGGGTGCACTTTGTCCCACTGTCCAAGTCATTAATGAAGAGCCTAAACACTACTGGAGTCATTATCAATCCCTGGAATGCACCACACCACTGATGAGAGCCCATGAACCCAGCAAGTCAGTTTTCTGTCCACCTCACTGTCCATATATCTAGGCCATACTTCATCAGTTTGTGTATGACATTACAGGAGACAATACTGAACTCCTTGCTAAAGCTGAGATAACACCCACTGCTTTGCCCACATTCACAAAGACAGTCATCTCATCAAAGAAGATGTTTGGGCTGGTCAAGCGTGATTGTCCCTTCATAAAAACATGTTGACTACTCCCAGTTACCTTCTTGTCCTTCATACATTTGTGTTGTCCTTCCTTGTTTGACAATGGTGTCCAGGATTATTTGACTCACCACCTTCACATGGACTGAGGTGACACTGGCCAACTTATAGTTGCCCCAGATTTTCTTCCTTGCCCTCCTTGAAGACAAGGGTGACATTTGCTCTCTTCTAGTCTTCAGGAATCTCTTCCTTTCAAAGATTATCAAGACATCGTCAAGCTCCATCAGCATTTGTGGGTGCCTCCCATCAGGTCTTGTGGACTTCTATATGTCCAGTTTTGTTTAAATGTTCCCTAAACTGATCCTCCTCCTGTGAGGGTAACTCTTGTTGCTCCAGACTTTCCCATGAGTTTCAGTGGCGTGGGACTGCTGAAGGCCAGTCTCACCAGTACAGACCAAGGCAAAGCAAAGGTTTGATTTCCTCGCCCTCTTTCATGTCCTTCTTTCAACCATGTCCCTCCCCTCACTCAGAAGCAGGTCCACATTCTCCATAGTCTCTATTTTGCTGCTGACACATCTGTAAAAGCCCTTTTTCTTGCCTTTCACAAGTTGAATCCCTGGCCACATTCAACTCCCGATGGGCTCTGGCTTTCCTAATGGCATACCTGCACTCTCAGTGTCTCCATATTACCCTTGGGGTGACCTGACCCTCTTTCCATCCCTTGTGTGCTTCTTTTTTATGTCTTAGTTTTGTCAGGAGCTCCTTGTTCATGCATGTGCACTTCCTGCCAGCTTTGCTTGCCTTCCTGCATGTGGGGATGGACCATTCTTGAGCTTGCAGAGGGTGAACCTTGAAAATCAACTAGCTCTCCCGGACCACCTCCCATATCAATCTCTCTGTACTGGTGAGGACAGGAGAAGACCAAATATGCCTGGCTAAAAACGACTTTTGTTGCAGCTGCCCTGACATACAGTGCAACTTCAATACCCACACACATCATTCATTAAACAAACCAATATCTGTGATGAAAGTTTAAGTCTCGCTATATACCATCATTATTCTTTCTAGTGATTTCAGACATGCAGCCTCCCCTTTTTTCCCAACAAATACACATATTAAAATTACTCTGTATCTTTTACATTAAATATTCCAGGATGACTTTTACCAGATAATACATTTTAATGACAAGAACTGCTCAGTTTATTTTCAAACTACTGAAGAACCATTCACTAAACTGACTAGCAGACCCCTGAAGACACCACAAAAAAGCCTCAAGAGTCTTCACCCAACAGTAACCAAGCTTTTCACTCAGGCAGACTCTATTAATTCATTTTAGCAACAAATACACCATGGCCCCTCTACTACCTGATTAGCAAATCTGTTATACACACATAAGTTGATATGAGAAAAGCAGTCTTCAGGAGTAAACTGGGATGCACTTGAGGGGTAAATTCAGGCCTTACTAACATATGACCAAGACTGCTCTGGCTAAGCAACCTGACCTCTCCGCTTGGCAATAAATATCCTCTTCTAAGGATTTGCTGGGAAATGGGCGGCACTAGAAGAACATGGTAAATCTAGCTGGCATATGACTTACCAACAAAGGGGCCACAGGGCAGGTAGGAAATACAGTGCCTGGGTGCAAGTGGACATCTCTAATATAATTCATGCATCCACAATTCCCTCCCAAGAGTTTCTGAAGAAGGTGTGCCCAGGAGTGGGCCACAGATAGAAAACATTTAACACAAGCAGGTCATGACCAGATCAGTTGTACAACACAGGTAGAAACTCTTTGTGGCAAGGATATATCTTTGTTGTGTATAAAGTACACAAGCACAAAGAAACATGACCTATGTCTGGGAGCTATCAGATGCTACTATAACAAAACAGTCACTTTTCATGCCCAAACGTGATGATTAATTCAGACAACTGCAACAGATTTCTTCAGTAGAGAACCCCCCAAGACATACATCAATCACTGGAGCTAGAGGTCCCTTTGCTGACTCCACGACTTCCTCTAGTCCCTTTGAGTTTCTTGATGCAATGCAAGCACAGCTCAGGTGGAACACTGACTTACCATAGAGCACAGTGAAAATATATTGCAAGAAGAAACTGACTGGCTCGTAACAGTTCAAACTGTGGCACCCCAGTAACCAAAAACGTTAGAGTGATTAAGTGCACAATTTTTTGCAAACAAAGCTATCTAAAGCAGAAAAAAACCAGCAAGGCACTATATTAAATGCAACCTGTAATTTTGTATTTGTCACTTCATTATTTAATGCATTGTGTACTTTGAAGTTTGTTAACACATGTAGCTATTCACATCATTTGGCACAAGCAGACAGAGGCTGAATGTGTCAATTGCCAGTCCTCCCCTGCTTCTGCTAAATGCTCAAGAAATAAGGATAAATAAGAAAAGGAAAGAAATTTTAGAAATACTTCAAAGCTCTTTATTTTAATCAATCTTATCTTTATTTCTTTTGAAAGCAGCACTAAAATTCACTGAAAAAGCTAGACAACATTTTTGGGTCCATTCGAAACCTGGAAATTTAATCAGATAATATAATATAAGCAGCTTCAATTGCTATTGATTATTCTCAAGTATTCCATTATTTCCATTAAAATTTTGGTGAGTAAATAAACTGGCTTATAATACTAGAAAGTAAATCTTAATCATTTATTTTCATTGTTCAGCAACTGAACTGCAGGAATACGTCCCAACAAACTATCAGGAAAATGGGTGTAAATGCTGTAGTATTAAACCACAGTATACTGTACAAACATATACAATGATATAATACCACATTAAAAATGTAGAAGTAATCCTTTCTTCAGCAGTAGTCTTTTGAGTGCAAACAGCTTCCAAATGTTTACAATTATATGTCCTTTAAATGCAAAGGAGGTTAAAAACTGAGGAGTTAATTCTTTTGATCTCATAGAGAAAATCCATTTGAGGCAGAAAGGCAACACTTCTGTTATCTTCCTCTTTTATGGTCTGATTCCAGGTTGACTGACCCCAAAGTCATTCCGATCACCCCACTGGGCTGTGGGTCAGTTTGAACGACCTACATAAAAGTTATGAGTCTATGACTTACGTATGGCAAAACCATGACTTCAAATAACAGAAGCTACTGATTATGCCATACACAATAGACAAAATATTTAACATATAATTTCTTTGTATTCTCATTTAATAAAAGGCCCATTTTTGGTTTGGTTGGGTTTTCTCCCCCTCCCACGTTTTCCAAGAACATAAGATTCTATAGATTTACATGATTTCAGAGAAAATCTGCACCGACGCTGCCAGTGAAGGAGACAGGATCTTCCATAATAAGACAGCTTGAGAGCACTAGCAAGCAAAATAATTTAGTTTCCTGTATTTTTATGCAGGTTTTTATAATATTTCTTCATTGTTGCTACCCTATCAGCAAAGACCTTGATCTAGCTAGGTAAGAATGAAGACTTAGAAATTTATCAACCCAAAACGGGGAGAGAACAGGAAAGAAAAGGAGGACGGAGTGATGAAAGCAAATTTCCAGCATCTGAAGCTTTACATAAAATAAAAGCAACTCTTTTTATTTCTTTACTAAATTTCTTTAAGCTAATGGCACATATTGGAAGAAGGCAGCTGAAATCACCACTGTGAGCCACTGACATGCCTAAATGAGTGCTGTGTACACCTGTATCTTTATAAAAAGGAAGCAAAGAAAAACTAAAGAAGAAAAAGCATCATCATTATCCCTTCTGATTGTCTAGAAGTTAGACCAAACAAAATAATATGAATATGTTTTCCCATTCTGCAAGCTGCCACCATCAAGCCAGGATTTATGAAATTACTGAACTACCAACAGACAAGGTGTTTTCTCCTGTGAAATGCAATCCAAATTATTTCCATTTTCCAAGAGCATAGCTGGTTGTTTTGCAAACTTACTATCCTGGCCATCTCCAAAGCATGGGATATTTATGTAAGAAAGGACTTTATTACAAAAGGATATTTTAAAAACGACAAGAAAGCTATGACATTGCAATAAGCTTCAGATGAATAAATCCTATACAAGGATTAATCAAGACCTACTAAACAAGAGGTAACTCCACAAGCAAGAACCCATTTTTTTTCCATTTCTGGATGTATGTATGCATGTATGTAAAATAAATATCCATACAAACATGGGGAAAATTGAAGCTGTTATTCTCTGACTCTGACTACAATCTGTTCGAGGTTACAAGTGCTATTTAATTCCTCACTGAAGCACTGGAGTAAAACTACTCATCCCAAAAAGAATGAAATACAGCTTTGGGCAGAGCAGTAGAGTATGAGGACTCCTCCAAAAACCAAACTGCACAGGTGAAAGGAAAAGTGTTTTACAAGAGAAAAATCAAAACAGCAGTTTCACTTTGCGGAAAACAGGATTTGTTTGTACCACGTTTCCCCTGCAGAATTCTGATCTGCAAGCCATACTAGTGGAAGAGCATCAAATCGAAAGGCTCAGAACAAACTGACAAGCTAATGCTGAAAGAGATGGAAACGCTGAGGAACAGAAATAATGAAAAACAGAACAGATGTAAACATTCGTCTCTTACACTCACAGCAACTCCAAACTCCAAGAGCTTGTAGCAATCCGATTGCTAACATACTACTAACCCTTCTCTTTTAATCTTCTCCCACCTGCCTAGACACATTGAAAACGTCTCTAAAACTTAATAAGAAATCGGTAATTTTTTTTTCTGTGCTGAGGCTTTCCCCAGGCGGTACTAGCGTTCCACCTCCCCTCGGCAGCACAGTCAGTGAGGCGCTATTTCAAACACGAGCCCGAACTGGCTCGGCCCGCGCTGCAGCGCAGCGCCGCAACAAACTTCGGGGGAAGGGGCACGTCCTGCCTCCGCCCGTTCCCCTCTCGGGCCGGGACAGGGGGTGACGAAGCGGCGGCGGCTCCGGCGCCCCCCAAGCTCTCCAGCTGTCCTGTGCCCTCCTCCCCCTCGTCACCTCCGCGGAGCGGCCGAACGTCCCGGGTCTCCCCCCTTCACCTCGCCATGGCGTCCCGGCCCCGGCCACTCACCCCAGGTGCGGAGCGGCGGGACAAGGAAGAAGAGGTGGGCGCACGCAGCGAAGAGGAGCCGGCGGTTGCAGCCGGGCTGCCCAGACATCTTGGCGAGGGCCGCCGAGCCGCACGGCGCGGAGGGGAGGAGGAGAAGGGACACGGGGCGCCCGGCTGCCCGGCTCTGCCGCAGGAGCGCGGGCGAGCGGCCTCGGGCCGGTGGCGGTGCCGCCAGCCCGCCCTTCTCCCCTCCCTCCTCCCGCCCTCCCCGCCAGGGCCCGGCAGGACCGGGCGCCAGCGCCGGCGGGAGGGGGAGGCGGAGCGGCGCCGCGGCGCCCTCTGGCGGGCGGCAGCGGGAGAGGCGGCGGCCTCGGCCCCGCGCCTGCCCGCCGGCTCCGGCCTCCCGGGACCGCGGCAGCGACCGCTCCGCGGGCTCCCAGGCCTCTCGGGCCGGCCGGCGGCGCTGTCAGCTCCCCGGGGGCACCCGGAGATCCTACAGCCCTGTATGCAGTTATGGACTAAAGATCCAACCCCTAATAATCCCGGTAAGCATAGCTGTCTGTATCCATTAGTGATCATCCAGTGGCTGTTAGCAAAACCAGTCAGTAATATCTTTAATTCTTAATGCTAAATTATTAACTCCACTGAAAGTCCTCCAGTGACATTTCTAGGTTGTCCAATTTAGACAAAAAGAGGGGTTTTTTTTTTAGTTATTAGCTTTATCCTCCTCACAAACAACTTTAAATATTAATATTATTATATAAATATTAATTTAAGTGATATCCAACACTCTGACAGGAACCTGGTCCGCCATAACAAGCAGCCAAGTACAACTCTAAAACAACCCTCACAAACCATTACCTCAAAAGAGCACGTTGCACCTCCAGCCAGACATTTCCTAACCACCTGTGTAACCAGGCATGGAGATGTGGGGTGCAGCCCAGAGTACAGGCATGGGACACGAGCAGGGCGCAACTTGGCACTGGAGACTCCACAGCTACCAACAACTCAAACATAGTCAAAGAAATGCAGACCTGGAGCTGCACAAAACGGGTTTTAGGGGCAACATGGGGAACAAAGCAGTATCTAACATGTAAAAGGCACCATAAAGATGGTAAAATTGGACATAACACAGCTGCAGACCAACAAAGAAAGATCGAAAATATAAAAACTTGGTAGCAAAAAAACACAACCCCATGTGGATGCTGGAGCAAGGAAGAAGAAACGACCCACCTGAATATCAGATTTGTCCCAAAGAAGGCCTCCACAAGCCAACGACTTGCTGCGACACCCTCCGTATACCCCAGAATGAAACTGCCAACCTTCAGACCCAGGGGAGCCACAGAAAGGTCAGCAGGAAAAGCAGTAGAAACCCAGCCGTGTGTATAAAATTTTCACCGCACTATCGTTCTTTCTTTTTCTGTAGCAATTAGATATGTATTAATAATTGTTAGATTCTTCAGATTTCAACTTTAGTAACAAGAAATTCTTGGCTTTACTTACACATAAGACATGCTTCCTCCTGGCCCGTAAGCATGATTTTGAGCATAACACCTGGTGCCCAGGTAATGATTCCTTACACACTGGGTACACATAAAGCCAGGTGTATATGTACATATTTTCCCATTGACTATTTTCCGCACAGTCCCTTCCTACCAGCCCAACCATTCAGTACACGCTGATCTCACTGGAGACAAATGGTGCAATGTCAGCCATAAACTTGCCGTATTTTTAACCCACTAATGCCAACAGCATAGGACCCAACTTGGACCTTTCCCCAAAACTTCGCAGCTTTTTAGATCTACTGCATTCTTTTCCTGACAGATCAAGGGGTTATAATAGGGTACCTGAAGCATGCCAGAGAGGTGATCTTGAAGATGAATGGAAATCTTTTCACAGTGATAAATGCTCACTCTCACTGCGAGTTCAGGCAAGAACATCTTTATCACTGTAACCTGGAAGAAGACTTCACATTTTCCTTTGAAACTATCTCAATAGAAATATATTAGATATATTAGCCAGACTTCCTTGGGCTTTTAGACTTTCTTTATGTATTTGCTACCCACCTTGCATTGCAGGGGGTTGAAGAGAGAGGGAAAATGGGACATAAGTGTGAGCAACCACAGCTTGTTATTTGCCTTACAGAACAACTTCTTGTTTCTGACTTCCTGATTCACTAAAGAGGTTACTGCCTCAAGAATAATAATTCTGATGCAAATTAAGCAGAAACTTTCATACCACGCTTCTCTCTCTGATTCTATGTGTGTGCTAATTACCAGGAAAAAAAAAAAGTGTTATCCTTCCATTTCTATAACAATATAAAAGGTGTGAATCCTTCTGCATAACACGTATATCTGCATTATCAGCATTTGCTTGTATTTCCTTAAAAGTTTCAGCAATGTTTCCTGCCCTTTCTCCCACTTCTCTGTTCTGTGCTGGTTTCTGTAAGTATTCATGTCACAAAGATCATGCCCACAACAGCTGGGATAAACATAAGACTTTTCACTTTCAAAATGGTTAAGATATATTCATGTTCAAATGTTTCCCCATGCAGCAGCTCAGCAAGGAAAACAACAACAAAACCAATGTTTGGCTGAGAGGTAATCTCTGTTTTGGTTTCTCACAAATACAAGAGAAATTTTATCGGAACAACCTCCCTAGAACACTACCATGAAACCTAATTTTCTCCAGCTGTTAAGAAAAATAGCACTTAAGTGTTTTCAATCTTCTATTTGGGGCTGGGAGGAGGAAGGAGGAAATAAACATTTTTCTTGAATTCTACTCTACATACAAACTCAGATTGTGTTTGTTTGTTGTTCTAACTACCCCATTGAGAATTTCCATCTCAGGAAGGATGAAAATCATGAACTTTCTGCTAAGGAACAGAGAGGTTCAGAACACTGCCAAGCTTCCCTTCCTTATAGTATTACATATATCTTACATTCATACATAATACAAATGTAGCATTGCTGCTGTCCCACCTCTCAGATTAGAGAGGCTGCAAATACAGAGAAATCCTGTCAGATATATATATATAAAGTTATGAATATAAAATTTATTTTGTCCTGGTAGGATATCTTTTACAGATATTAAATACAAGTAAACGTTTAACATTAATTATTCATCAGAAGTGATATTTTTTTAGAAAAAGCAAAAAACCAGCATTTTTTCCAGAATGGAAAGCAAACCTGGACTTTCTGGGGAAAAAAAAAAAAAGAGTAATTAAAATAATAAATTACTATGTCCTTTGAAATATTTATAATAGAATGTATGTTACAGCAATTTTGCATCCAAGTTACTATGTCTTAGTTAATAGCATTAAGTATTGGATTATAAACTGTGGGGTTATAAAACCTGTAGAATTTCTGAGGTTGTTTTTTCTTAATGATTTGTGGAAGCTGTGCTGCTTTACTTCAGCTTGGCAAGGGGATGTGAGAAACAGAGAAATATTTCACCAACTGAAAATTGTCAGTGATTTGAATGGGGACAACTTTTCACCAATGATTTTGGTCCTGAAAACACTTTGTGTGCATAAGCAGAGTCAACAGGACCATTCATGTGGTAAAATTAAGTCCTTACACCTTTTCATAGATCCAGTGTCACTATTTTAACCTTTTCATGAATTAAATGGCTACAAGAAGTAAATTAATCTGGAGTCCCAATGGACAAATAAGCTTGAAGATCTGGCAAGTGTTTCTATTTTACCAAGCATAAACTTCCACAGTATATACAAACCCTACTTGTATGCCCACTGCACCATTTGGGCTAATGTGTTACTCACCATCCCTTTACATAAACCAAAGGACGGCCAACCTTTCTAGCCCAGAACAAAATACTGAGATCACCATGTCAAAGGGAACAGTGGGAGAGGTTCAGAGGTAGATGACCACAGCATCCACTTCAGACTGGCCAGGCTAGCATGTGGTTCAAGAGTGGTTTGCCCTTCTGCGCAGGCAGCCCAGCAGCAATGCAGGCTACTCCTGACAGGCTCTTTCATCTGTTCCTATAGAAGGACTACAATGTGGGAGAAGAAGAGAGAAATTATGAACCAGGCACAATGGCAATCATTGAGTTAGAGAACTTGACTGGAACTACTTTGTTATATTAGCCGTTTGAAAAATGTTAAACTAATCCAGGAACGACAGCGTACTTGTATGGTTTCTTGCAATGGATGGGGCGGAAAGGCCTCCTCGGCAGAGACAGGCCTGTTAATCACACAAGTTGCATTCTGTTCCAGCTCTTCCACAAGCTGCTGCTGTTTGACCTCTCTGTCCTACTCAGCAAGTTACATAAGCAGGGGTATAACTTTAAGCTATGACTAATCCTGTGGGAATCAGCAAAACCAACCCAAATGAGTTCAGAATCATACAATTAGTTTTTTAATCACAACATACATCTGAAAACGGAGTTTCTCAGCTTTCAGTGACTCAAGACAGTAATTCAATGATAGTTCCATTCCATTAATAGCATCACAATGCCCAGCTAATACCCTGGGAGTATATCTGTATTTGTCAAATAGTAGGCAGGGACCTTGAGCAGGGGAACTCTGATAGTCTGCATTGCTCAGCTCTTAACTACACTCCCTTGTCCTACTTGTTCCACTCTAAATAGCTCTCCCCAGGAGAACTCCACAGTAATGGGGAAAGCCCTGAGCACTGTAGACATAATTCGGTCAGGGCTGCTTGGCCTAGGACTTGCCCCATCTTGTTCAGAAGAATTGATAAAGTTGCAGTATCAAAACACACACATGCTGTAAGTCCAATAACCAAACTACTGAGGGAGATCAGCGCTCCAGTGGGTAGCCTTGTGGGTAGACCACCACATAGTCTGAGTTTAGACTCTCTCCTTCCTTTTCCACTTCTGGAAGCTCAGTGTTGTCTCCAGTTTTACTTTATGAGATTACTTTTGAAATAAAATAATTTTATTAGAAATTTATCTATGTTCAGAACTGACTGAAATTATTTAATCCTGTATGATATTGACAGAAGATTCAGTTATGAATTATTTTTAGAACAACATTCCTGAAAAGCTGTAGTATAGACTCTTTTCAGAATCAGTACCTGCAGAAAAATAGCTGCCAGGTTAAAACTATGGGGGAAAATACATTATTTTGATTTCTTGCTACTGTCAGGTGATGAAAAGGAACATGATTTACGCTTCTGTCTTTGTACTGCACACAGTCAAGGAGAAACAAGGGTAATACTTCTTACAGGCAGATGCAAAGGACTGAAGCTTTTCATTCTCGATTATAAGCCAGGGGCATATTGCCCACTCCTTTGGTCAAATGAACAGTTTGCCTAAAGAACTGTCAGACTTGATACTCTTTCCTGTTGTGTCTCCTGCTGCTTCCATCTGACACAGAATTGCCTCTACCAAGCGTATCTGAGCTCTTTATATTTTCCCCGCTGAAGTGTAGCTATCTGAAAATACAAAACATTAGTCCTAACCTACCTGAGAGTGTCATTTTATCAATATATGAAAATATTACCTTGGTAACTGAGAGTCAAAGTATAGATGAACAGCAAGGGATTTAGGTGAACAAACCCATGTAGGAATAGAATGCTTCCATATATTTTAAAGAGCTTAGTGGCTATATTGACTGCTTTCCCCTGCTTCTGATGGTGGTATAAAGAATCACCTACCCATCTCCACTGTGTACTAACTCATAGTGGCAGGGATCAAAACAAGGTGAACTGCTCAAGGAACACCGGAGTCAATAGCCAAATAATGTCCCCTGAATTCGCCTCTAACTTTTCTGCTGTTTTGATGGGCTGTAGGTAATGTGATCCCTCAAGCGTTGACTAACCCGATCAGCTGTTCGGATTACTGCCTCAAGATGTGCCATTATCTCACAAATGGCTTCCACATACTTTGTTTTACCTTATTACAGCTGCACTATAAACTGTGACAGTTCAGAAACCAACTCAAAAGTCATTATGACATCACAACTTGGCAGTAAAAAAACCCCTAATAATAATAATAATCATCATCATCATCCTCCTCCTCCTCCTTGGGAATAGAAGAGACAAGTAGTCACAGTAACATGCAGAGATGTTCAAACAATGTGCAACACCTGAACTAGATTTTAGACCCTGGAAAATTCCATCCTGTAAGATGGTGACACCAAAGACTTTGGGCTATGTTTTATAGCTTTTAACGCCAGTAATCTCAACAAGTGCAAGGGGTCTATACTTAGAACACTCCAAGCAATGGAAGAAATATAAGAGCTAGATTCTTCAGCTGAAATAGCTCTCTTGTGAACCAACTTGCATTGGTTCATGGCCCTGAACAAGTAGGGTTGGAAAATCCCCACTAGCTGGTAAGCCCCTGCATTTTCTTTTAATATAACTAGATTAGGCATTGTTTTCTTATTTTGTCATCTTTGTCTCCATAAACCTTTTTAGCCATGTTATGTATCATCAGTACTGTGTTCTTATCTTAATGGCAGTTGAGAGACATCGCATCTCCAGCTGAGATTGGAAATGCCAAAGCCATTGCTGTAAGAGTAGCCCTGAAACATGGATACTCTCAGAGCATCCCAGCATGTCGGGTGTCAAAAAGCCAGTAAGTTGCATGGACTGATTAACAGAGGGCCAGTGTGTTGAAGAATCATCTTCTCACGGTCATCATCAGTCAGGAACATTTGCTGGTATAGACTAGAAAAACCAGAGTGCAAACCTCACATCCCAAAAAAGCTTCTGATAACAATGTTATAGTATTACATTCTGCCCTGATATCTGAAGCTACCTGATACAGTGATAAAATACAGCAGTTGCCTTCGCACCAACAGCTCTGGACTATACAGGCAGCTGCTGGCCTTTTTATTACTGTCCCGAACAATTTCTGGGGTGGACACCTTCAGCATATTTGCAGATGCCACCAAGCTATGGGGGGACAGTCAAAAACCTGGAGGGCAGGGCTAGCTTTCAAAAGCCCCCTGACAAACTTTAAAAATGGGCTGACAGAAACCTTATGTTGTTCAAAAAACAAACAAAATTCTGCACCTGGGTCAGGATAATCTCGTATAATACCAACAGGCTGGGGACTGGCTGGCTTTGCTGGAAGAAGCCTGGGAGTCCTGGTGCTGAGTATGAGAAAGCAGTGCCATTTTGACATGGTGATGGACAACTATACAACAGGCTCTATTATTAATAGTATAATCAGCAGGACAAAAGAAGTGATTAATAGCCTCTACTTGTTACTTGGAGGCAGCACCTGCAGTACTCTGTACAAGTTTGGGCCCAATAGCACAAGAGAGATCGTCAAACTGGAGCAAATCCTCTGGACAGCCACCAAGTTGGTTAAGGGCTTGGAACATGTGGTGTACCAGGCAGGTCCAAGGTAACTGAGATTGTTCAAGACAGATGGAAAAAAAGACTAAAGGGGAATCTAATTGCTGCCAGCAATTACCTAGAGAGGGAAAGCTAGAGATTCTTCTCAGTAAGTGCAGAGCAAGAGAATAAGCATTCACAAGTTGCACTAAGGGAAATTCTAAATGAATATAACAAAAAAGTCACAGATTAGATACTGAGACAAGTTTGCCCTAAGAGGCTGAAGAATCTCCATCCCTGGAGACAGTCAGAACTTCATGGACAGCAGCTTGAGCAACTTCAGAGGTTGCCCTGCTTAGAGCTGGGCATGGGACCAGATGACCTCAAAAAATCTTTCCTACCCTAGATCAGTCTATTATCCTGAGATGGTAGGGAGAAGAATAGAAAATGTACACTAAATTTAATGAAACCTACAAAAAATTATATCAGTAGCTATCATATGTTTTTATAACAGTAATACATTAAATATGAAAGTGGCACTCAAACGTCTCCTGATTGGGAACAAACTTTGTACATGCCAGCAAGGAGATCCAGATCCAATTAAAAAGATCTAAATATCTCTTAAAAGTAAACTTAGAGCGTATTTTGCATTTACAGAAACATATAATGGTATCCAATATGGCAGCCTTGTCACTGATGCAAATCAGCTCTTAATTAAAAAATCATTTAAAATTGAAGTTTTATTTAACACAATAAAACACACAGGTGTGATTCCTGTTTTTTACATTAGTGCACAGCTTCACTACAGGCCAGCTGGGGCACGAGAAAGCAGATTGGCAGCAAAGAGTGTCTTTCTATTTCAGTCGAGAGCTTCACATAAGATCTGTAGATCAGCACTTGAAATCAAACAACAGTTCCTTAAACTAAGCAACACCAATTCTTGGTCAAAAATCCATTGCCATTTAAAGCAAGATGATTACTTTAAATCAAGCTAAAAAAGAAAATAAAAGAAATTTAAAAGAGAGCCAGCTACTAGTTCTGCTTTTTGACTTGCGTTATATAGTTATGCTAAAGGAAAAAAAGGAGCTGAGCCAACACTGTAAAACTTAATCTAGAAGGCATCTATGTGGTGGCTTACGTGAGGCAATGGTGCCACCCAATGTCTACAAGTTATACAAGACCAAGCAAAGAAAAAAAACCCAACCAACAGAGTGTATGTAATGCCTATTAGTAAATATACCTGTATGCCAAGGCTTGGCTCAGACATAAGATTAACAGATGTGGTATATTTCAAAACAGGGAAATATTTCATATTTCTTTAGTTTCAGCTTGAATTCTTTGTAAAATGGATATTAGCATAGGTTGGGTAAATTCAGACAAGCTGTCAAAACACATTTACCAGCATTTTCCTAAGGTGCTCATTATTTTAGTTTCTCACTTTTTGGGCCCTCTCATAGGGATCAGTCTTCAGCATATTCCAAGCAGTGCACGGACTTTACTATAACACTACTAAAATCAAGTCTCCCTGCATGACAATCCAGTTTTCATTCACAAAGCCTTGAATCTAGACAATATTCAAAGGACAGTAACTTTTTAGAAAGGCAACCATCCATACCTACAAAGAATTCAAACAAGTTTTATCATCTTGGAAATGTTTACCAGGAGATCATTAATGACAATCACTGTTAAATACATGTATCTCATTCTTGTATTAAACCTTGCTTTCATCCTTTTACTAGAGGAACATTACATGACTATGTCTAAAATTAAAAAAGCTCTGTTAAGCACATGACTCTTTCTTGTACAAGTAATTCTAAGTCTAGAAGTAAATCTAAAAAATGGATTATTTATGCCACTTTGCAGAACATGCTTTCTACACTATAAAACATGCTGCCAGCTCTTTGAGCTATTTTCAACTCTTCCAAATCATCTATCAATACAATAAGCTACACACAGATCACAGAATCACAGAATGTTAGGGATTGGAAGGGACCTCGAAAGATCATCTAGTCCAATCCCCCTGCCAGAGCAGGAACACCTAGGTGAGGTTACACAGGAAGGCGTCCAGGCGGGTTTTGAATGTCTCCAGAGAAGGAGAATCCACAACCTCCCTGGGCAGCCTGTTCCAGTGTTCCGTCACCCTCACTGAGAAGTTTCTTCTCAAATTTAAGTGGAACCTCTTGTGTTCCAGCTTGAACCCATTACCCCTTGTCTTACTGTTGGTTGTCACCGAGAAGAGCCTGGCTCCATCCTCATGACACCCACCCTTTATATATTTATAAACATTAATGAGGTCACCCCTCAGTCTCCTCTTCTCCAAGCTAAAGAGCCCCAGCTCCCTCAGCCTTTCCTCATAAGGGAGATGCTCCACTCCCTTCATCATCTTTGTGGCCCTGCGCTGGACTCTCTCCAGCAGTTCCCTGTCCTTCTTGAACTGAGGGGCCCAGAACTGGACACAATATTCCAGATGAGGTCTCACCAGGGCAGAGTAGAGGGAAGGAGAACCTCTCTCAACCTACTAACCACCCCACTTCTAATACACCCCAGGATGCCATTGGCCTTCTTGGCCACAAGGGCACAGTGCTGGCTCATGGTCATCCTGCTGTCCACCAGGACCCCCAGGTCTCTTTCCCCTACACTGCTCTCTAATAGGTCATTCCCCAACCTGTACTGGAACCTGGGGTTGTTCCTGCCCAGATGCAAGACTCTATATTTTCCCTTGTTATATTTCATTAAATTTTTCCCCGCCCAACTCTCTAGCCTGTCCAGATCTCGCTGGATGGCAGCACAGCCCTCTGGCGTGTCAGCCACTCCTCCCAGCTTGGTGTCATCAGCAAACTTGCTGATAGTACACTCAATTCCCTCATCCAAGTCATTGATGAATATATTGAACAGTATTGGTCCCAGAACTGACCCGTGAGGCACTCCACTAGATACAGGCCTCCAACCAGACTCTGCCCCATTGACCACGACTCTCTGGCTTCTCTCCTTCAGCCAGTTTGCAGTCCACCTCACTACCCAATCATCCAGTCCACACTTCCTCAGTTTTGCCGTGAGGATGCTGTGGGAGACGGTGTCAAATGCTTTGCTGAAGTCAAGGTAGACCACATCCACTGCTCTGCCATCGTCAATCCACCTTGTTACGTCTTCATAAAAGGCTATGAGGTTGGTCAAACACGACTTCCCCTTGGCGAAGCCATGTTGACTGTCCCTGATGACCCTCTTATCCTTGATATGTCTTAAGATGGCACCAAGGATAAGGTGTTCCATCACTTTCCCAGGGATGGAGGTGAGGCTGACCGGTCTATAGTTGCCCGGGTACTCCTTCTTGCCCTTTTTGAAGACCGGAGTGACATTTGCTTTCCTCCAGTCCTCAGGCACCTCTCCCATTTCCCAAGACTTGGCAAAGATGATGGAGAGCGGTCCAGCAATGACTTCAGCCAGCTCCCTCAGCACCCGCGGGTGCATCCCATCTGGACCCATGGATTTATGGATGTCCAGATTGCTTAACTGGTCCCTAACCCAGTCCTCATCAACTGAGGCAAACTCCTCCATTGCCCTGCCTTCCTCTGGGGCCTCAAGGGTACAGGGCTCCTCAGGACAGCCCCCGGCAGAGTAGACAGAGACAAAGAAGGCATTCAGTAATTCTGCCTTCTCTGTATCTTCTGTCACCAGGGCACCCACCCCGTTCATCAGTGGGCCTACATTGCCTCTGGTGTTAGTTTTATCTGCCATGTATTTGAAGAAGCTCTTCCTGTTGTCCTTGACCCCTCTCGCCAGGTTTAACTCTAAGGAGGCCTTAGCTTTCCTAGTTGCCTCCCTACATCCTCTGACAACAGCCTTATATTCTTCCCAAGTGGCCAGCCCCTCCTTCCATGATTTGTAAACCCTCCTCTTCCACTTGAGTTTGCCCAGCAGTTCCCTGTTTAACCACGCAGGTCTCCTGGCTCCCCTCCTTGACTTCCTGCGCGTCGGGATGCACTGATCTTGAGCTTGGTAGAAGCAGTCCCTGAATGTTAACCAACTATCTTGGGCCCCTTTACCTTCAAGCAGCCTTGCCCACGGGATTTCCTCCAGCAATTGTTTGAAAAGGCCAAAGTCGGCCCTGCTGAAGTCCAGGGTTGCAATTCTGCTCGGTATTCTGCTCCCACCACAGGAGATCCTGAACTCCACCATCTCATGGTCACTGCAACCAAGGCAGCCCCCCACCTTTACTGCTTCAACCAGACCCTCCTTGTTAGTGAGGACGAGATCCAGCAGCGCACCTCTCCTAGTCGGCTCCTCCACCATTTGCATCAGAAAGTTATTGTCAATGCACTGGAGGAACCTCCTAGACTGAGGCTGGCTGGCTGAGTAGTCCTTCCAGCAAACATCAGGGTAGTTAAAATCCCCCATAACAACCAGAGCCTGTGACTGTGAGGCCACGCTCAGCTGCCCGTAGAAGGCCTCATCAACATCCTCACTCTGATCTGGTGGCCTGTAATAGACTCCCACAACAGTGTCACCCCTGCCAGCCTGCCCCTTAATTCTCACCCACAGACTCTCAACTTGCTCCTCAACCGCACCTGGACAGTACTCTATACATTGTAGTTGCTCTCTCACATAAAGAGCAACTCCACCACCATGCTTGGCCGGCCTGTCTTTCCTGAAAAGGGCATAGCCATCCATGACCACATTCCAGTGATGTGAGCTGTCCCACCATGTCTCTGTGATCGCCACCAGAAGATAGTAACACTTATGTTTACACAAGCATCCACATCACAAAAAGTAGTCCTGTGTTGTCATCTATATCCGTGTAGTAGAAAGTTCTGCTAGTTTTTAGAGTATTCTTTCTTCCCACTTGCCAGTTCTTTATACAACCATGGGTTTGTGCTGCCTTATTTTTACCATACCCATAACTGAATCTTATGGTCATCTAATACATAAAACCGCTCCCTTCATAGGCCCTTAATTTCCAGAATACACCTAGTATTTCTTAGTTAAGCATATTCAATTTCTTTTCCTTCAAAAGAACAATTTCCATAGTTTTGTATGTACCACCTTTGAGACTTTTCTTGAGGAGAAGGGAGCAATTTGATCTGTTAGAGTAATTGCTCACCCTGTCAATTTTTAACTTTCAATATTTGATATTCTTCCCAAAAGCTTTTTGTAGCTTTCACATGAAGACAGTATGAAGTTTTAAATTCTCAAAATACATTTTATTAATAGAGTTCTGTGGCAGAATGTATAAGACAGTCATACATTTCTAATAGCTAATTTATACTAAATATACATATAGACATGCTATAAACACTCAAAGTATAACTTTTATAGTATTCCATTTGTGGCAACTGTTGACTTTGTGGCAACACAAGCAGGGAAAAAACACACCTATATCTCTTTTTAGAAAAAAATACTTAAGTGCTGGACTTGTATATGCATAAGCACAACACCACGCACACACACATTTAAAAGATGTATTATATGCTCTTTCAAAGCAAGCTTACTATAAGCTGTAGCATATATATATATATATATATATCTAATTAGTTACCTTTTCATACTGTTCAGGCCTAACTGCTTAGTCAGTATATTTTCAGTAAGTCTGTGGGAAAGAGAAAGAAATTAATTTCTTGGTGTCTGTACAGAGGATATTGATTTTTGATTTTTGTTTTTACATAGGTCAAAATTTGAACAGTCCTTGAAGTGTTTTGGATATTCTCTAGAGAAAAAATGGCTTGGATTACTGTCAGAAATTCATAACAAGTACATGTCATACTAATATTGCAAGTGTTAGTTTTAAAACATTCTACCAATATTGAAAGCGCAAGGAGTCTGCATAATCCGTGCACATCTAATTAGCACCAAGTCGTAAAAATGATACATAATGATTTGGCAGCATATTGCCAGATGGTTTGCATTTTTTTTTAATCCAGACTGCCTTCTATTTTGCAATCTTTTTGCTTTTGCGAGTGCATTTATTTTATTAATTGAACTTATGCAGATTTTATGCAATCTAATTCTATATTTACTTAAAAACTGTTCAACTCTTCACTCCTTCCAATTAGTGATGTGCAGCTAGTCACCTATGTTAAATTTGTTTTGTGCCATAATCCTATGTTCTGATATTCTTATTCAAAACACTTATTGTGTCTAAGCAACAGGGAAAAAAATGTTACGAGAGAATTATAAACACTTATAAACACATAATCACTCAAGTTAAATATTTGAGATTAATGAACACTCAAGGTTTAGCATTATTCGGTTGTTCCCGAACTCCATCATTTTGTATCTTAAAGCATTTATGCTACACTTACCTTGCTGTACTAAGTTTATTAAATACAAAGTAAATAAAATGTAAGTGTTCTTCTTCCTAAAATCTTGACATTTTCCAGTAGGACAGTCCAGTCGTTTAAGTGAAAGGATGAAAATATCTGTACATCTAAGTGAATAGAACTAAGAAGATTACAATAACCTTGGCACTGAAACTTTTATCTTCTCCACCTCTGCATTATTTAGATTCAGTCATAGTTTTGTGTTTTTCTAAATCTAAAGAATGCTTAATATCAGACAGTAATGGTAGTTTACCAGAAATCAAAGCAACCATTCACAATTACAATTTCTGAGGAACTGATGTTAACCTCAAAACCCAAGCCTACTCCATCTTGATTTATGTTTTATAAGCAAACAGATCTATTAACAAGCATGAAAACTAAACAACAACAAAAAAAGTAAATCGCAGAATAAGGACATACTTGTATTCGGATTGAAAAGTTACTTTTGGGTTAAGAGTTGTATTCAAAGTGTCAGGAAGATAAAGCATCACCCCTTTGGTTACTCTGGGATTCAGATCCATGCTACGCGGTGTGTTGAAGCATGCTGAAATGTGGGCAAAGCCATGAAGAATCACATTAAAATTTGCCAAGTGCTGAGGCTTTTATCAGGAAGCATGCAAAAAAAAAAATCTATCAAGTGATATTTATTTGCCTTACCCAAGAGGCCATGCATTTTGTTTAAAGTGGACATTCCCCACAGTAGGGATGCTCTGAACAATACAGCTCAGTTGTGAAACCTTCAGAAAGCAGTGCCCCTTGGTTGCTATGATTCAGACTGCTTACACTACTGTGTTGGCAGCATATCCTCCTCATTCTTTCTTTCTCCAGGATAAGTATGCGGATAGAGGTATTAACGGAGAGAATACTGTAGAACATCATCATTAACACTTCCTATACAGAAGACCAAAAAAGGCGAAATGAAAATATGCAAGCATAATGTGTTACCCCTTGCACCATATAGTTGAATAAACATTTGGCATTTCTTATTACTTTCCTTATTACTATCCTCTTTTTCATTTGATTTACAAATTGTTTATATACATGAAAATAAATATCATACTGTGGTAACATAATGGTATGAAAAACAGTGTATAAAATAAAGAGCTGCAGTACACCACCGTACAGCAAGGGTGAGACTACTGGAGCTATTTAGTGAATTAATTCATATTTCCAGAGAGACATGATTTGATAGGAACGTCAGTCTTCCTTTGGAATAAGCAATGATCTCAAATGCCCTTTACCCTTTAAAACTCAGCCTGGAACCCAAGAACAAATGAACCCTAATCTCATTAGCTTTGCATTAAAGGCCTTCTCAAATGATGAGAGACAGAAATGGTGCAGAAACTCAGACTGACCAGCATGTCCATCATGCACTTTCACAAGGACCAACTGCAGTAAAGCTGGCATAGGCAACCTCCAAAGAGATTAGAACGACAGCAAGGGCTGGAACGCAGCTCAGCCCACAAATGGAAAGTGAAAACATATTTAAAGTCCCCAGAGAAATGAGAGACACCCCTATTTACTTGTAATGCAACGTCTAGATGTTGCCTGCCTATGCCAGGTGGACTTTGATGTTTTCTGTTTTAAATAAAAGATGAAGATTATGTACAAAGAATGCTGCCTCTACTGTCCCAGCAGAGCTCCTGTACATCTCTGCTTGGGCCCCTGGCAACACAGCAGAAATGCTAAGTACTCAATAGATTCCTCTGTTATGTTCTGTGATGTCTGGTGTTCCACAGGGACATTTGCCAGTCCTCCTTAGTTCACTTAGGTCATGTTTTATAATGGTAATATTCCCTGGATAGACACTAATGTCATTCTACCTCCATACCCCATGACAATGTACCAACATTAGGATTGGTTTAGCAGATGAGGTAACTGTCAAATTCAGTTTCTTAACACTCAATGCTCTGGTAGAGGCCACAACATAGAACATCCAGTACCAATCATTAAAATAATTCTTTAAAGGTCTGAGCAGCTACCATTTTAAAGCATTGCTTGCACTGATGAAAGCCAGATTGCTCTTTTCTCTAAGTTAGAATGTGGACATGTTTAAAGAAGCTCTTTACTGTCACAGACAGTAAGAGCACCTAAACAGCTGAACTCCCCATGCATGCTGAGGAATAAAAGGAAAATCCACAACAGATACTTTCATTTTTGGTCACAAAACCATGTCCTTATTTATCATAAGCTAAACAGGTAAATAGATAGAATATTTGGGTAGACTGAGCAACACCCATCCTAACTGCAAGGCAAACTTAAAAAGTTGAAAAATATGGGTCAATCATTATATTGTGGTAACAAGCTGCAATAGTTGGTGCATTGCAAAACCAGAGAGGTTGAAATAGAGCATCCACGTGTAAGAATCCAATATCCCACTGAAGAATGAGAAAGCAGGAACAGCAGAACCTTCCTCTTCCCTTCCCAGCAGCATTAAGATCCCAGACTACTTGGCAGGTACCAAGGAGAACATTAAGTGAAATTTCTTATCAGGCCAGCATGTCTATCCACATGGCCACCCAGCAAAGGCTGATATGACTATCAAGGGAAATGGCAGCACCCCAGTTATTCTCAGTTCCTAAACTCACAAGCTTTCCAACACAAGTGAACCCTAGCAGTTTACACTTAGTTACAGTTTCCCTACCCTCCCATACAAGACAGTTAACTGTTCCTATGTAACCCATACTATCTCTAGTTCAGAAAGGAGCAACACCCAGAGTCTCCACATCATGGGAAGAAAGAACCAAGAGTTGTGTGTTTGTTTTTCCTTGACTTTGTAAAGAAAGCCTATCATCTCATCTCTACAACCCTCATTTAATCACAGTTTTAATGATTCCAACGCTGCTGGCTCTATCCAGAGCAGCAGTCTAGCCAGATAGATGCAAACCTTCTCACTGCCAGGCCCCACCGGTGTGTTAACCTTAGCCATTCAACATCGCAATCATTTCTTGTCAGCCCTTTGATCTTGTATTTGTTGGCTTTCATCAGTGATGAAAAATAGGGGGTTGCTATTCACATTGTAATGGTCAAACTTGTTTCTCCACAGAACACTTGTACATGGGCTGTGTCCACAGCCACAGGGTGTCCAGCTGGTAACACACAGTCCTGGCTCCTCTTTCAGAATGACCCTGACCACTGTTTCAGCTGCCCCAGGCCCAGCCTTGGGGACATCTTGAGCAACCATCTTACCACTATTACTAACCTCAGCAGTTCTTATCTCCCCTCTACTCCTCCCGACCCTCGACACCATTTACAGTTTCACCGTGGGAATTCACCTCACAGATAGCAAGTCGCTATCAATACAAGCTTCTGCTCTAGGCCAAGTAAGAAAAACTTTACTCCTGTACTGGGATCCCAGTTCACAGAAACTATAGCTCAACCACTGCACTGCACAACACTGTACTGTTGGCATTACGAGACAGATGGTGCCAAAGTAACTTCCAATTCTGAGCTTAACATTTTTCTCCCTTTAGAGACCAGCTGCAAATCTGGGCAAACAGTCAAGTTTTTCTTGTTTCTATTCAAGGATAAACAATTTACAGCAAAGGAGAAAAAGCAAAAGGAATGTTTGGTATCTACTTTTATCATCTATGGTGACACTTAAACTAGTGTGTATGCTGTATGTTTATCATTTGCCACAGCAGGGCTTTCGAAACAATCACTGAAAATACTAGGCACTCAGCTTCTTGTTGGATAGGGTGACAGCTGATGTACAGATGAACTGGTAACAAAGGGACTGGATTTTCACCTTCAAGTTCTAGAGTATTATCTGGGATGCAAAGACTTTGGATGCTCATGAAGGCAGCAGAGGTATTTTGAGCATTTCTGTATCACCCAAGAAAAAGCAGGATATATAAGCACCTAAATACTTTGAAGAAGTCTAGCTCCTCATTTTAAATTGGAAGTGCATTATCAAGAATATTTACCATTACAAGCAGGGACAGGAAACCTCATCAACATACACCTCAGTGTTTGGCCAACCTGTCAGCTTGTTCTGAAGTTAGAAGTTACATACTCAGCTAGTAACAGTCTCAATGGATTTTTCAGCTACATGGCTCCTCTGAGAGAGGCAAGCAATTCCTCCCTCAATATTCTCATTAGGAATCAAGATCCAACACAGAGCTGAATCTACTCAACTCTGAAGCGAAGCAGAGATATGTTGCTACAGCACAGTATCTAAAAAGGGAGTAGGGGCAAAATCCTGACATTTTGCCGCTTCCACATAGGGATGCTCAGGGCTCTGAATGCTACTGTCTCTCCCTGGCCTTTGTAGCAGCCAGGACCAGAAGGGCAGCATCTAACAGATGGACCACTGACAACCGAAATCAAGATCTGCATACTGTCATGCCTCCGCATGGACTGCAGGAGGTTAAGGCCTGCCTGTAGCAGAGGATCAGATCCTGAACAAACAGCTAGAGCTTGACAAGAGGAAATGGGGGACTTCTTTTATAGTGGATTGTGGCACTGGACACAGAGAGAAAAGTCACCTTTAGGGAGAGCAAGTGATCTGTAGTACTAATATATTTAACCTGTTCTGTTACTTTTTGCTAGCCCTAAGAGCACCCCAACAGCACAGTGGGGAGATACCTGTAAACAATGTTGACAGTCAACTCAACGGAGAGGTTTCCAGTGTATTAGAATAAGGATGTTGTCACAGGTAGCTGCTTATCTTCCATTCTCTCATATACGCACGCTCAACAAAACACAAGCTGAAGAGCAGAGCCGGAGCCCCGGCCTCCACGCCTGGAGCGCTTCCCCCGCCACCCGCGGGCTGGCTCGGTCTCGCTGCCGGCACAGCAGCGGCCACAGCCGCTTACCGCCATTTGTAGCGCTTCGGCAGAGCCCCGGCGCTCAGTCACCCCTCCAGCCCCGCCTCGTCAGAGCGCAACGGCAGAGCTCTCCGCGCGGCCCCCGCTACCCGGCCCTGCGGCCGCTCCCGGGCGGAGAGAAAACCCCACGGCCGCCGCAGCAGCGACAAACCCAAAAGCGCAGGGGAGGCTGCGAGCAGAAGGGCCGGGAAACGAAAGCGACGGGAGCAGGGAAACGTGCGGAAAAAGCAGCGCCAGAACTCGCTCCCCGCCGCGCGAAGAAGCCGTTTAACAGCCACCAGCAGGCGGGCGCGAGACACCGCCTGCGCGCCCTTCCCGCCCCCGCCCCCGCCCCCTTCCCCGCGCGGCCCCGCCCCTGCCCCGCCGGCTCTGACACGGGCCGGCACATCCCGCCCCCGCCTCTTCCCTTGGCGGAGGCGGCGGCGTCCCCGGTCGCCATGAGAACGGCTTACGTCACCGGGCCTCGGCGCTGCTGATTGGCAAGAATTGTTCGAGAACGCCGCCGAAGGCGGAAGCGGAAGCCGCACGTGGAGCCGGTGAGTGGTTGCCGCAGTTTCTGGAAACTTCGTCTCATTGTCATATTTAAAGCGGCGGCGCCGGCTCCTCTCTCCTCCCTCCCGCCTGCGCACGGGGCCGCCGCGCACAGCAGCGGGGCCGGCGGCCGCAGCGCCGGGAGCGAGCCGGGGCAGGGTGGGGGCCTCCCCCCGGCGGCGGGGCCATGGCCGTGGTGGGCTTTGACCTGGGTTTCCAGAGCTGCTACATCGCCGTGGCGCGGGCCGGCGGCATCGAGACCGTCGCCAACGAGTTCAGCGACCGGTGCACGCCGTGAGTGAGGGGCGGCGGGTCCTGGGTAGCGGCCGGTCCGCGCTGGGAGCGGGTGGGTGAAGGGGGTGTCGGCTGCGCGGCCCCCGCCACTCGCCGCCCTCTGACGGGCCCCCGAGAGGCTGCGGGGCGGGCTGGGGTCAGACGCTTGGCGGCGGGGAGGCTGTGCCGAGCGGCGCTCCGCTCTGTGGATCCCCCGAGCCGGGGCCGGAGCGTGTCCGGCGGGCACCGGCACATGTGGCCGGGCCGCGGTGGGGGCTGCGCGGGTGCCTGGTGAATCCCCGACGGGACAGCCTGGCTTAAATGGGACACCCCGCCGCGCCTTTGTGCTCGGGCGGGCTCTTAGAACTGCCCCGGAGCGGTAGGCTGTAGTCAGGTATAGAAAGCCTCGGGCTCAAAGCAGGAGTTCGTTGTAAAGTTACGAGCAGCCGAACACGGACTGGTAGGATGTAGTCTGGATGTGAGATCTTAATCGTGGTCATCATGTTTAACTGTTTGGATAAACCATTGTGAAAAGTCCTGGATTCGAGCCAAGACGTTAAGATGGATAAGAGTCTTACTGTAGTGTTTTACAGCAAGTTGGAAGAACGGCACTTCAACAGAGAGACTTTGGTGTTTTACTCGCAGTTGCAGAAAATGTATCTGTGATGGTCCTCGGTCACAGTTGTTTGTAGCACTGAGTTAATTAGCCTGTTGTTCTTTCAGATCGGTGGTTTCGTTTGGATCCAAAAACAGAGCTATTGGTGTCTCGGCTAAAAACCAGGTAGGTTGTTTCCTGGCATTTGTGCATAACCGTAAATCGGCCAGTGTAAACTGTTCAAGTACCAGTGAGTGTAAAGAGAGTTGTAGTTAAACCGAAAAAAAATTAGTTTTCCTTGTTACACCTTTTATTTTAGAAATGCTGCACTATTCTGCCATGCTTCCTTCAGAGAAATGCAGTATGTTATGTTTTTGTTAGAATGCTACTGCTCTCTCTTTCATTAATGCTAACATTTTCCAGTTGAACACGTTCCTTTTCTGACAAGTTAAGGTCATCGGGGTTTTTTTTTCATGATGCTTGTATGTAGGATTTTCCTTGTGCTTGAAAGAAAACATTTTAAATGGTGTGTATAATTTCTTAAAGTGAGATGCAAAGGAAGAGTCTTGGCACAAATTCTTAAAACTATTTAGATAGCTCAATACCTTTGATTTCACTGAAAAGTTGTGTGCCTGTGTTTTTGAAGGTGTTAAGTCCTTAGTTTGTTGGGTTTTTTTAATAGAGGTGCTCTGAAAGATTGAATGTTTTCTTCCTTAAAGTAGTATTTTCAATTTAGAAGGAGAGCTTAATTCTGACAAATCTTAGAATAACTAGATGTAACAGTTAAATAAATCCTCAGGTATGGTATCGTATTGTGGATTGTTATGTAACTGCTGCTGGAGGAGACCGGGCGTGGGGCCTCCATGTAGTAAAAGGGCTGCAGAGGGTTTCCATGGAGAGAGCACTAAGGGAGACTTTTATCCCACTGTCATAGCTCTTAATTTTGGACAGCTGAGGAAATATGTTAGGTTACACGTTCATAAGTACACATAAGCTTTCAGATACAGGTTAACATTTGGAGTAATTAAGTAAATACATATTTTTGTGTTTCTTTCCTTATGTTTGGTTTTAGCATTGCTTTTGTTTATTTGACTGCTTCTACTGTTTCAAGTTGGAAACTAGTGTGATTCATCAGTGTGCAGAAACGAGTTGTTACTCAAAACAGCAAGTGACCTGAATCCTGTATACTCTTGAATGCGTTTCAGTATTGTTAGATTATTCCAGTAAATGCTGTTAAAATTGTGAAGTAAGCTGAAACTGAAGTAGATTCCGTCTCTGAAATTGTGTTTGTTTAAAAGCATGTATTTGCAGTGAACAACACCTGTGACTTTGGTTGCCTTCAGACTAACCTTTATGAGATGTTACTGTATTGGGTCTTTCATGATTGGTTGTCCTAACAGCTGAAACGATTTTTGCCAGAAGGAAAGTATGTGATGCTTTAAAATGATAAAAGATTTCAGAGCTATTTTGCTTGCTGCTAGTGGTCCAGTTTGGCTGACCACCTGAGATGTGAATCATGTTGCTTTTGTAAATGAAGTAGTTTCTTGACATGGACAACTAGACTTATATTTTCAGTGTCCTGGAGTGTAGTAGCTGCTTAAATCAAGGAGTAGAACTTTCATTTGAATGAGTTTATTATTTGAAAAGCAAACGAACCCCTCTCCCCCAAAAAACCCCACAACTCTACCAACACCCCCCAAGACAAGAGGGGAAAAAAAAGTTTTTGACTAGTGACTTCAACACTGTGATTGTGTGTGAGAGAGCTCATCTCTTTAACACTTGAGGAGCTGCTGTGGGAGCAGATTTACAGAGAATTTGTTTCCTTTAGGTAGGTCTGGTAGCATTGGAGATGAGAGCTGTATGTTAATTAACAGACCATAATTTTCAGCTTTCTTAATTGTGACTAAGCAGGAAGATATTAAAACATGCTACAGACCTAATGGCATATAATGACTCTAAAAATATCTTAAGATTGTTCTCTTAGAAAAGGCTCTTAGGTTAATTCTAAATTAGGCTGTAAAAGCTATCAGTGTGCTTCTCTGCCCACTGCATGGTAATAATTTTTGCTTCTATGTTCTTCAGCAATGGAGCTGTGAATTACGTAGCATTCAAATACTCTGAAGCTGGACACAGGAACCTAAATATTCTATTGCATTAAAGTACTGGAATTGTTCCTGGCATGATTTTTGACCTGAACTAACTCATACTGGGTGCTGTTTGGCAATTAGAATAAACCAAGGATGATTCCTAGTAGGGAACTTGGGTGTGACGTCTTTCTCTCCATGCACACAGCTTTCTGAAAGTTACTGCTTAATAGTATGGGTATGGCCTGCTGCTTTGTCAGGGAGCTTTTCTGTTGGAGAACTGTCATAGTTGCATAGTTTTCCAAGATGAGATGTAGCTCAAATTCTTCAATTCCGTTATGGAAAATTTTGCATGCAATAAGAAACTGGTGCTTTCCTTTGAGGGTAGTGAATGCGAGAAATCTTCCTCAGTATGCTTGTCATCTTAGTTATTGTATTATGCAGTCGGTTGGTGCCTGTCTAAATCTGTTCTGGAGAGAACACCACACTTTTATGGTTTCTCTCCAAGAGAACAGGATTCATTCTACTTCAAGATACTTTCAGTATCTCTTCTAGGCCAGTCTAGTTGTATAATTTTCATTCTGCATTGGATTCCTGGTAAAGAAATGCTTTCTCTAGGTCAGTTGGTTCTGTGTGGAGCTTGCACTGTAGTTTAGCGTGTACTTTAGGCTGACATTATTACCAAAAAAGAGCCTCATGTTTCCTGCTGTTGTCTACGGAGTGTACCCTTCTTTGGTCTGGTGCCAGAGTTTGAGTGGCTGCTAGGTGAACATGAACAGGGAAATTACATCGTTTAAAAGTAGTTCGGGGGGAAAAAAAAAAGCTGGGTATTGAAATGTTTGGGGAGACTTGACAGCTTGAAACTTAATAACTGCAAAACCAGTTGTTTGCAGTTAATGTAACGGGATTTGAAGTGAACAGCTGGAGGTGAGCTGGCTGGGATTGAAGTGCCAGTTCACAAGCATTGCAAATACCTGTGAAGCTGGCTCCTGTCTCTGTTTGTCTTCTGCCTAAATTAGGTGAGTAAAGTATTAGGCCGTACAGATCCTGGTACACTCACCTGTTTGCTTCAAGGTTTTAGAGATACTTGTATAATCCTTATAATGCTTAATATACAGTAGTCTGTATGTATCTGTGTCTCTGACTCATACAGTCTTCTGCAGTAACGAGCTGATACAAAGTACCAGGGAGCAATTCCAGGTGTCACAGAAACAGATGTGACAAGTGAGTGAGCAGATGTTTTAGAACTTGACTGGTGCTTGGAGGCATACAGAGCAGCACTGAACATTGCAGGTTAAGAGTGGATTTCTAAACATCCTGTATTTCTTTACAGCAAATTACTCATGCCCACAACACAGTATCTAACTTCAAGAGATTCCATGGCCGTGCATTTAATGATCCTTTTGTTCAGAAAGAAAAAGAAAAGTTGAGCTATGATTTGGTTCCTATGAAGAACGGTGGAGTTGGAGTTAAGGTAAATTTGCAGTGTATCTTTTGGGGGTTCACAGCTACATTTAAAAGTTTACATTTCAGCACCTTGTCATGAAAATATGGGTTTCATTTGATTATTCTAAAGGTTTCCTTTAACTTTTCTGTTAAAGAAGAGCTCTTCTATGAATAGACAGCTTCATCTTTAAATAGTGGATGTTAACTATCAAATTAAGGTTCATTTGTGAGTAATTGCTGAAATGTGAGCTTCCCTGTTGGCAAATTGCACATCCAGCTCAAACATTGCAGCAAAACTGCTAAGATAATTATGAGGTCATATGGTTTTCCTTCAAAGCATTAACCTTTCTGTCACTCTTGTGTGGAATGCATTGCAGCAGTCTAATTATGTGATTACAAATTCCTTATAAAGTAGCAGCAACTCCTCTTTAGAATAATTGCTATAAATGAATGATGTGTTTGTCTGTTACTTGCTACAGATGTACAAACTTACTTTGAGCTTACATTGCAGGCTGACCCTTGCATATCAAGGAATTTTCTGATACAATGTCAGCTTTTCCTAGAACATGTGCAGTTAATAACATTGTATTCATTTGCAGAAGTATATAAAAATACTGATGATGAAGCCTTGCTGGCATAAAAGATCCTGCTGCTTCACTAATGAAGACTCTAGCTTAGTTTAGTCTGTTGCTTTTGAACCTTGAACTAATGCCTCAAAACTTCAGTATAGATCAGGCCTAGGTAATAAATAGGTTACAGAAGAGATTGTACATTCGAAAGAATTCTCTCCGGAAAAGTAGTCAAGCTTTACAAAAGAGGGGATGCTTTTTCTTATGCTGTTTGTGACTTGTGAGGTTAATGGATAAATTCATACAGAAATTAAAGTTTTCTTTTAATTACGGGGTCTTCTACTGTATGAGTTTAGTATTGGGAGAACAGTGCTACTTGGTATTTCTTCTTTGTTCTCAGACAGTTTGGAGAGTATTTTTTTTCCTATCTAACTGTTGCTAAAAAGTTTTAAGAATTGATTCAGGAAGTAACATTCAGTAAGGCTGGGATGTTTAGAGAAGAATATTTCTATTAAAACTGAAATGCTTAATTTTTCCCCAAATTGGACCACTGTGTGTAAAAAGCTAGTGTTATTTTCAAGAACAAACTATAACATGTTCCTTCACTTCATCATTGCCATTTACCAAGAACAATTTCTTGGTAAGGGAGCAACAACTAAACTGTTTGCTGAGCTTCATCTTAACCTTGTAGTTGTTTTATATGCATAGGTGAACGTCTATTGCACAGTTCTTCCTTTCAGAGAGTCTTCACATTCTGAGCAGAAGCATAAAAATGTCAGAAGTAAATAGTCTGCAAGTAATTCTGGACTTTTTTGTAATTGGCAGCAGTTTGGAAATTGATGGGTGTTTTTACCTTTTTTTTGCATAATGCTGTGTGAACATGTCTAGCTTTAGTCACATTTTAGACTTGTGTCACTTTTTAAATCACTTTCTAGCCATTTCCTTCCTCTATAGAGTTCATATGGTTCTTGATGTTTTAAGTCTGTGAAAATGGGATTATTGCTTCTGTAGGCACTCAACTGGGAAATGAAATTGTAAAGTGAAGTACCATAATGAAATAATTAAGCATGTCATGATTGGCAGAATATTAGTTAGCTGTGTATCAGAAAACATTTAAAGTAATTTTTCCTCCATTTGAAAGAATGGAATTATTTTAACTGTTTCTTCTATCCAGGTCATGTACATGGATGAGGAGCATATCTTCAGTGTGGAACAGATTTCAGCGATGTTATTGACTAAATTAAAGGAGACTGCAGAAAGTAACCTGAAAAAGCCAGTAACAGACTGTGTTATTTCTGTAAGTAATTGTAGTGCACAGGAACATGATGTCTTTTAACTTCAGTTATTGAGGGCATTTTGTTTCTATTCATGTAGAGTGAAAAAGAACATGGCAAAAGCACTTACAAAGAGATTAATCTTAACTAGCTTTAGAGCTTTTGACTTAAAGAAATCCCAGGGCTGCTTCTGTATTCCAGACCCTGACCCACTTTGTGAACTTGTTTTCTTGGTGATGTCTGAACTTTCAGACCCAGAATATTTCTGGGATCCAGGAATATACCCTTCTGCTGCAGCTTGTTTCTATGACTAAGCACACTAATTACTCATTAAAGACACCTTTGTTTATCAAAGTTTGCCCTCTGGCAGCTGAAAATCTTAGTTTCTGTCTTGTTTATGTTCATCCTCTGAGTAAGTTAATTTTTTTTTTCCAACTTGTGACTGCACAGAAAATGATCTCAGATGAAGAACAGTCATTCCATTGCAAAGCCTGAGTATAAAATAACATCTGCCTCTGTGTTCTCAATGACTCTTGGAACAATTCTGTCTCATGTTGCATCTAGGAAAATTTAGTTCTATTATTATTAAAGTTTGTTCTTCAGTTGATACCGGGAAAGTTAGTGTCTTTTAAATGGTGTGGTTTCTGTCCCTGAGGATCAGAGGTCACTGTCCAACACCAATGCTAGAGATCTGTAGCAAATTCTCAACAAAATATTCCTTCAGAATCTCTTACCACTTCTTGCCAAAACTAATTTTGGCCAAAACATTCTCTTTATTCATTATCTCTTATTTCTTTCTCTCTCTCACATCTGTAATATTATGTTACTTTTTCCCCCTGGTTACTTTCTTGGGCAGGAATACATTTTCTAGTTCTGACTAAAGGTTATTCCATGTCTGTCTCCATAATACCCAGTTTTGTATTTTGCACCAGTAATTAATATTCCTAGCATTTGTATACAAATAAACTCATTTGTTTCCTGCTAGTGTGTCCTCATGTAAACTACCTGCTCATTTAATTCCATCTCAGCTTGATTCAGTAGAATATATGAAGTCCCTATTCAGTACAGTAGCTGCATATTAAAAGACTTGCAGCGAGCAAGTATATTGCTCAAAGAGGAGGAATAGATACAATTTTAAAATGAATACTTTCAAATAAACTGTGATGTCACATTTTCTGGAAATAACTTCTCATTCTTGCCTGTTTTCTTCAGGTTCCATCATTTTTCACAGATGCTGAAAGGAGGTCTGTTCTGGATGCAGCTCAGATTGTTGGATTAAATTGTCTTAGATTAATGAATGACATGACAGCAGGTAAGTGGGGTAAAATAGCAGTTTCTGCAAATGAAAGGTGTGATAGTGCATTTAGTTACTCTAAGAAACGGGACTGACTTGAAAAATCAGACATGAGACTTAAACATCTAAAAATTTGTTGCTCTTCTCTTGATTTACAGTCTTTCATTTTAACATCTTCTGTGTGAAAGGGTAGAAGAGATGAAGCTTTAGTGATAGTTATCTACCTGAGTACTTACTTAGGAGTTGCCACATGTGGCTGGACTACTTGTCCATTCAGTTTACTGTCCAGAGAAAGTAAAGTTCCTTCCATAAGGAAGAAACCTTATGATGCACAGTTATGGGCTTCAGGCACTCTTGAAGGAGGGTCTTGAAGTGTCAACACTTGGTGATTTCCAAGGCTTTTGTCAGTATAATTGTGGTTTTGAAATGTGCACACAAGAAAAGCAATCCCATTGGCTAATCTGTTCAGAACTCTAAAAACACATTGACAGAACCAAGAGTTTATTTGGTCTTTCTTGAAACAAGCATTCTTACCCTCTCTTCCTGCATTTTTCTGTTTGCATTTGCTGATAGAGCCTTTGTTCCATGGTGTTAAATAGCATCATAACTAGCATTTGTTTCCTAGGGGAAGGCCTAGGAAGTTGGAAGTAGAGGTCTGTAGCAGAAGACAATTACTCTTCTGCTCCTACTGCCCACATTAGCTAGATAAGTAGGGAAGAGTTAACTTTAGGAGAATGTTCCATGCAAGCGTTTTTGGTGTATACCAGCTGGATTCATACTTTTGCATTCTTAAATTTTATTTATTTTAAGGAGTAATCTTAAATATGCATTGATGGAGTGGTATCTTAAAGTGTTTTTCCAGAATTGTTTTCAGATGAGTGTCTACATGGTAATGTATAGGATTTCTAGTAAATGTAGTTGTTTCATCAGTATTACAATCTTTACATTGAACACTATTTGCACCTAACAAAGAGCAGATCTGACTGTATCATTGCAAAAGCCATGGGTGCATGTTTCTGTCATCTAACCTTAGCTTAATTCTCTGCTTATATAGCAAAGAGTGCTTCAGAGAACATGTGGTAGTGTGAATTCTTGATCCGGCTGTGGACCCCACAGTTGGTACAGTTTGTCTAATATGCCCGTATTCTTCTGAGTTACAGGGCTTAAACACCTCTAGGGTGACTGTGGAGAGAGGAGGAGGAAGGACAAACATCCAACCCTCTATTTTTAACTTTCAAATTCAATTTTCAGAATGTTTGAGGAAAATTTGTATCCATAAAGAAAAAAAGTTAGTTTAGCACTCAAAAGTGTGTTTTCCAATGTTAGCAGTCAAAAGAGTGCCTTTCCAACCCCTTTCTGTACTGAAGCAGGAGTAATACTTAACACCCGATTCAGAGGCGACCTCTCATGATGGGGTGATATAAGGCAACTAAAAGCATTGTCACTTCCTTTTTATTTGGCAGAACACATCAGCCCAGTCTTTGGCCATGCAACAACCCTGAGAGCTTTTCAGGACTTTTTAGCAAGGATCTTTAGAAGCTTTGCCATTGGAATGAACAGTCCTCAGAAAAGCAGAAAGCTCTTTCATCCCCTTAGCAGCACCAGTAGGCTTTCATTACTGTCTAGCACACAGTGTTTCAAGTTTGTTACCTTGCAAGGTCAATGGGTAGTATCCAAGTTTTTCTAATATTTTCAATGTAATAATTTTTTATTGTATCTTTAGGAAGTGGTCCTGAGAGAGTGAGGCAGGAAAGAAAAATAGTTTTATTTTTTTAACGAGAGGCAAATTCTCCTGCGATTTATCAAGATTTGTTCATAAATTTATTTTTAGCTTGGAAACAAGGGCAACGTGTTCAGTCTGCTCAAAAATACAAATGTTATGTGAAAGAACACTACACAATTTAAATCAAATCTAGATCTTGAGGATATAACAGATACATTTTGTGAAACAGATATTCTGTTTTAAGTTACCACCTCTTAATGACTGCTTGTGGGAGGGATTGAGTGTTGGTATTGGGTTTTTATAGACCCCAAAGAATCCATGCAGATGAGAATGAGTGCACCAGCTGCAGGCGAACTTTATTAGATACTGGAATCCATGAATCTCAACTCTCTGATCAGTGGGAAACTTGACTGTCCTTGTTCCAGATGGTCTGGAATTACTGCTTTTGATGTGAGAGGGAGCTGATGTCCCTTGCTCCTCAAGTGAGAGAATGTCAGTGTGACTGTAAAACATTTCAGAGCATGTATTCCCAGCCTTCCTTACCACCTTCTCTAATGCTCTAATTCTCTTGCCTGACAATCTGTCTAGTAGCCTGGCTGCTATCTTCGTTTTGGGATTTTTTTCATCATATGCAAATGTACATTCTTGCACATTCTATCTCATGCCAAAATCTCAACCTTCCCTACACAACCATGTAGCCAAGACTCTCTAGGGTTTTATTTATCTTCAATTACTGCATCAGCCTCCTGCTAGCTTTGACACCACTATCCATCCAGAACAAATGCTGCTGCAAAACAGTGTTCTGTCCTTTGACTTCGTTATCCTGTGTTTACATGCCACACTGGCTTCTGTTTTACACTCTTGATGCACCTCACAAACTGTCCCTTCCTGATATTCTGTATCGACTGAGATTATTCCCTTTTGCAACCTCTGCTGACCATTTATACAATTCTCACACAAAACCTTTGTGTCTTGGAGATACCCCTTGAAAATACAAAACCGGGTTTAGGTTTTGTTGTAAAGGTGCTCTGTGTTTTTGATTACTATGCAAAGAAAAAAAAAAGTTGTTAATAAACAGAACAAAGTAGGAGACTCCAAACAGGATTGTTGCTTCTTGGTTTTGCATGCGTACACACTTAAAGAGCATATACGTGGCTGAGGAAGGATGATTTGCTTTTCAAATCCTGCAGCATATATTCCATGTAGGTAAGACCTTGCATAGGTGTATGTCTGGATTCATTTTGCTGCTCTTGATCCTGTAGCTTAATATTCACAGGGATGTGATGGCATGCAATTGGAGACTCCCTAGAGATTGCATTGATAATATCTGACACTTTTTTTACAGTGGCTCTGAATTATGGAATTTATAAACAAGATCTTCCAGCTCCTGAAGAGAAGCCACGGATAGTTGTGTTTGTTGATATGGGACATTCTGCATTTCAAGTATCAGCCTGTGCATTCAACAAGAGTAAACTTAAGGTAGTAAGATTAAATGAAAATAAAAGAGCTTATGAGACATTATGGTCAAATAGCCTGTAAACCTGCCTTGTTTTTAAAATTCTGAAATGATTTAATGCATGGAAAGAGGCAACAAGTCAAAAGGTGAAGATTTTTATCAGTGTCCTTCATTTCATTAGGATGGTTTCAAATAGAGGTTGTGTAAATTCCTTGCAGTCCAGCAATGTAAGATATACAACTGCTATAATTTAAAATATTTTATCTAAATGTGTGTGTGTATTAAAACTTCGAATGTTTAGGATTGTCACTTATTTAGTTTTACTTCCACTGTAAAAAATGAAGAGCAATTCTTGGCTGATATGGTTAATTAAAGTACTTAAGCCTCTGCATTAAGGGAGGCCAAGTTGTCCTCAACGTTTTTGAAGCAAAGGCTTGCTGATATGGGAAGACTGCTATTCCATTTGATTTTTACTAAGGGTAAGACTGATTAATTGTGTTCTTTCAAACCAGGTACTTGGCACAGCATTTGACCCTTTCCTAGGCGGAAGAAACTTTGATGGAAAGCTAGTAGATTACTTTTGTGCAGAAATAAAAGCAAAGTACAAACTGGATCCAAAAACAAAAGTTCGAGCTCTTCTTCGTCTGTATCAGGAATGTGAGAAGCTGAAGAAACTAATGAGTTCAAATAGCACAGACATTCCCCTAAATATTGAGTGTTTCATGAATGATACTGATGTATCTGGAAAAATGAACAGGTGAGTTCTATGCAAGACAGGCAGTTGCTCTGGTGGTCATATTTCTTAAAACAAGTATTTCTTTCCATGTTTGAAAGAAACTTTCTGTGCTAAAATTAAGCACAAGTGCTGAATAAATATGGCATTTTTATAATGCAAGAATAACTAAGGCTGTGAAATGTAATATTCAGCTAACTGAGCAATGTTTCAGTGTAATAATCATGCATAAGAAGATCGGATTCTTTTCATAGAATGACACATTCTTAAAACCATGGGTTGATGCATGCAAACCAGACCTGGGTGGGGTTGGCTGCATGTTTTGGCCTCCTGCATATTTTAGGTAACCTAAATCTCATACTGCTCTCAAGATAGCAACAATTGAAGCCTCGTTCCTTTTTTTCTGTTCTTATTGTAACTGGATATTGGCAGAGAAATAAGAGGACAGAAATGGTGCTTATGGGAGATGATTATGCCCTGAGTGTAAATGAAATTCTGTGTGTGTGTGTGTCTCTCTCTCACACACATGCACAACCACAGCTTAGTTTGTAGTCACTGTTAGTCCTGTAACTACTGTCAAGAGAGTGGTGTGCGTGTGTGTTTGGTTATTTTTTCTTCGCTCCAGTATTTAGGCAACAGTTTTTCATTGTAAAGGAAGTATCAGTGTTTTCTAAATTCTTATCTGTAACCTCTGCTGAGAGGGCACATATGTAGCACTTGCTCAGACAGTACCTTTATCTTACACAACCACATTGATGGGATCATAGGAAAATCTGTAAGCAGCTGTTCATCTTCTGCCTTGTCTATGGTTGTCACTTCAGCCTGTTCACACGGGTTTAGCTTTAAGAGTCTTTGCAGTGTAGTTAACAGACCTGGTCAGCATCAGTTTGGAAACAAGAATACCAGGAAATCTTAGGGATGGGACAGGCCTTCATTGGTTAATTAATTTCTTTCCTTAGGTCACAATTTGAAGAATTGTGTGCTGACTTGCTACAAAGGATAGAAGTGCCACTGCTTTCATTAATGGAACAAACACAACTGAAAGTGGAAGATGTCACTGCTGTAGAGATTGTAGGAGGAGCAACCCGCATTCCTGCTGTTAAAGAGAGGATTGCTAAATTCTTTGGCAAAGATGTCAGTACAACACTGAATGCGGATGAAGCCATAGCTAGAGGCTGTGCTCTGCAGGTATGGTACTGGCAACACTTGATAAATTTAAAATGTTCCTTGAGAGCACTTTTTTTAAGAATTAGCCAAGCAGTTATGAGAAATGGCAGAAGTGGTAAATTTTAAAGCACACAAGGGAACATACATGTTTACTGGGTCTTTTTATGGAATTATGCTGTTTAAAAAGTCCAGAGTGCTCCTCTGCAGTGCAGTACTTTACTCAGAAGTGCTGATGCTGTGTGTATTATGTAAGCAGTCCACTCTTCTGAAGAACAAGATCTAGGTATCTTTAATGAGAAAAATTTAAGTTGCTGTGAAGCTGAGGGAAGAGAGATTTTTAATCAACAAAGTGTATGAGAAACTATCTATGAAAGGCCCAGAACACTGCAAGTTTGCATTTTCTGGTATCTGACTTTCCATCAATGTGAAACACACTTTTATTGCATCTCCTCCCAATTTTTACAGTTTCCAACTAGTGAACTATATTTTACAAGCAAAGCACTGCCTTCTTTCTTTTCTCCTTATCGTCTTATTTCACGCCCTCTTCTTTGACTTGTTTCTTTACCCCATCTCACTTATCGCTTTCTATCGTTAGCAGTCAGCTGTCTCCAGGGAAAGAGGCAGGATCTGTAAGATAAACACCACTTCTTTTATGATGAAATAACACGGAACTCCCATTATTTACAGTCCTGGTATTCATTTAGACTGTTACCCTTTTTTACAAGCTATGGTAAGAAAAAGGCCAAAAGTCCTGCTAACCCAAAGGGTATAAACACTTCTGCATGAGATCTTTGTTCATATCATACTCCACTGAAATCAAGCAATTTACCAAAGCAAACACAGTTCTTTTTCTTGTTTAAAGATGTTTAGCTGTTCTGTGTGGGTGGAGCAGAGCAGTTAACCAACTTTTATGTGTGTCTGGTTTTGTTTAGTGTGCAATTCTTTCTCCGGCTTTTAAAGTGAGAGAGTTCTCTGTGACAGATGCTACACCTTTTGCAATATCTCTGTTGTGGAACACAGAAGCAGAGGACACTGAAGGGTAGGTACCTCGCTACAGTTCAGTGAAAGTATTTGCCTTCGTAATTCAAGGGTGATAGTCTTGGTTGCATTAAAACTAGGAACTTGGCATTCTGGTGCAGAAAACCCATAGGCAGTGTACTAGAGAGAGTTGACAGTAGAGATCATATAGAGGCACGTGTTGAAATTTTAACCATAACTCCTCATATGTTAAAAAAAATAAAGATAAAAAATGTGATTGAATGAGCTACCAACCAATATCTTGTCTTGCATTGCCTTTGTCTGGTTGTCAGGTTTTGGAATATGAAATGAACTAGAACAGCTGCTGGATCCTAATCCCACTTTCCTTGCTGGATTCTTTTTACTCAAGATGTTCCTAACACCTCTCTGGATTCTTGTAGGAACATCATGCACTATGTAAATATTGTTAGCTTGCATGGATGATATTTGGCTGAAAACAGAAGCAAGGATTTAACTCTTAAAATTTCTTAAGACAAATTTATTGCAATTACAGTGTCTTAAGAGTCTGACCTCTATGCTATTAGCTATTGCTATGCCTGTGGGAAATGCAGTTGCTGTCTAGGATGTAAAGAGGTCTGAGTTAACCTTTTGGGAAGTTTGGAGTTCTACAGGGACCTGTTCATACCTTTCTCATGTTCTTTGTAATTCAGCCTCTTCTTTTTTGACTGTCTTCTGTGGAGATGCAGAACCTAATTGTTCTGTCACATCCTTCTGAGAGAAACCTGTTGGTTCACATTCTAGGTGGCACTCTTATTTTCTCCCATTTAGATTTTTCAGATGAGATCCTTTGACCATTAGAAGACAGAACTCACTTGGAAATTAGTCAGACTGGCATAATAGCAGACAGACCCTGGAGGAAGAACATAAAATAAAGCTGATTGTCTTTTTGTCATACCAAAAAATGAATAATAATTTGGTGTCAGGGTTCTCAACTAAGCCACAGAAAGTAAATGAGGAAGGAGTTGATGGCTATAATTAGCCTTTTGAGACTAATGGATGAAGGGTGCAAATTATTATTTAAATTATGCTATTCCAAGCTCAGAGTGATGTCTTTGCAGGAAACAAATTTTGGAGGTCTGCTGATAGTCTGTCACTGAATTGCCTCCTACATCTAAACTTATTTGCTTCTGACACTCAAAATGAGTGGAATAGGACAATTTCCTGTTACAGTACACAACAGTAATATTTTTTTTTTCCATACAGTACAGTAGTAAAGTATCTTTCTTGGAATTGCTCAGAAGGGTATAAGTGTCAAAACATGGTGATGTTTCTTGGAAGAGTTCTGATCATTGATCAAGTTTTTCAGCTCAAATACTCTAATAAAAGTGGTATTTTTCTCTTAATTATAGGGTTCATGAGGTGTTCAGCAGAAATCATCCAGCACCTTTCTCCAAGGTTCTTACGTTCTATAGGAAAGGTCCATTTGAGTTAGAAGCTTTTTATTCTGATCCCAATGGAGTCCCATATCCTGAGTCAAAAATTGGTAAGTAATAGTCCTAGAAGTGGTGTTGCCTCACATTGTTTGGTCTTAAATCAGTTCTGTAACTGTGTTACAATATGGTTATATCACATATACTTAGTGTTTTGTGTCTGAAGGGCTGGATTTTGAACTCTCCCATTACATAGGTAACTGAATTTGGATATTTTGTTTTTCTAGCTTCTAAAGTTGCTTCAGTCTGATGAAGAAGAAATGAGGGGAAACTATAGCTGAATACCCAAGACTAGAATAGGGCTATCACTGCAAAAGATAACTTTTTTGCTTTTAAAATCTTCTTTTCTGCTTATCACTCATGCAAGCTAGTAATACTTGAAAAATATCTCCTGCATATAAACATAGCTTGAGTGACTAGTTGTTGTTTTTTCCTGTACTTTCTGGATTTGAGATAGTGCTGGATAAGTTTTAATCAAGGCACCCTGAAGTACTGGCAGCTACAGGACTACACTATTGATTTAAATTCTCTAGGTAACATTTATAAGTGGCTCTTTCATCCTTTTTGACAAATTACAACATTGACAGTGTTGACACTTACAAAGAGCTTACAGTGTGGTTAGTTAGAAGAAGATTGTGATGGTAAAGACAGGCCAATTAAATAATCGCTCTTAGTTCTAAGTATATAATTAACTGGTGTATGTTTGCATGTAATATTAAGATAAAGCTATTAGTAGTTGTGAAGTAATTGCTTGGTTTTGTTAGAAAGCTCAACTTTTTTTTTCAGTGGTAGAAGAAATGACAAATCTTGGTTAAGTACTGGACCACACAACAGTCCTGTTGGTTAACAAGGCACTTAAAATACATTATCACCAGAACTGTAGTGTTAAAGATAAGCTTTATAAATAGTCTTAGAATGGGTGGGAGAATATATAGGGCAAAACCACCTCCATCTGATTTACCAGTATTTCAGCTAATACCTACAAAATTACCAAAACCTATTATTCTAAATGAAAACATCAGTTATTTTCTCTACTTTAAAGCAAATTATGTGGTTCTTACATAGTCACAAAGTTTTAAATACCATATGTCTTAGAAACCAGCACAGTATTTTTGTAGGTACAGAAAGAGCAGACTGCCTTTCATGTTGACTCTTACCGTAAAGACTGATAGTGGGATCTGTGACTGTTCAATTTATATGGTGTTAACAAATGAGAAGATGTTTAAATGCTGTTCTGCAAACTGGTAAGAATTTAACTGAAAATCAGACTGTTTTCAGCTCACCAATTAACTCTTCGCTCAGAACAGAATTGTTAAGAGTCCTAATAGGTGAGGCAATAGTTCTGGCAAGACTAGAAAAAGGAAGGACAGGTCACAACTCCAGTATTAGTGGATTTAGAAGAGAGGGGGATTACATTCTGTAGCCTGTAAAGTAAGCAGGTAAAAGCCTGTGGTTTAGATCTACTGAGGAGGGAATGGTGTGTGTGAGCATGTGTAGATCCAGCCTGTGATGAAATCAGTGCACTTGTACTTTGCAGCTATATGAGCATCATAATCTCCAGGTCACTGTTTTGGTGATATACATATTACCATGTAGTAGGCAGGAAAAATACGTCTGCTCTTAGTGTCAAGGAGATCTGATTCTTCATATACTAGTAACTAGTTGTCTGTCCGTTTCTTAGTTTCACAATGCTTGTTTCAAGTATTATAGGAGTTATTAATACAAAACAGCTATGTTCTGCGCTAGAGTAAAAGGTAGACATATGGATGTTAGAAGCTGAAAAGAACACTTCTAGAAATACTGTTTCTATGTTGGGCAATAACTTGTATTAAGACATACCACTTAACATTGGCATTAGTCTAAATCTTTGTGTAGTTTTCCTTCACCCCACTAATAGCATCATAGCACAAGTAAGGGGGAGTGAACTTCTTGTATTTATTCTATATTACTAGTGGCAGGTGAACCTACTCAAGATGATGAGAATAAATGTTTTCCCTTTTGCAAGGGAAGGTTGGCTGAAAAGCAGCATATTCTTTGTTTTTTGTAGCATTCACTTTGGGCACCATGAGATTAGCACAGAAGCTTCGTCAAATATTTAGAAAATGTATCCCCTATGAAGGAGGGAGGTGTTTTCCTAGTTCTAAAATATTATCTATTTAATTCCACTGAGTGAATATTGATTCTTTTGGTTTTAGGTAGGTATGTTATCCAGAATGTGGCAGCCCAGAAAGATGGAGAGAAGTCTAAAGTCAAAGTGAAAGTCCGTGTCAATACTCATGGCATTTTCAGTGTGTCCACTGCGTCCATGGTAGAACCAGTTAAAAGTGACGAGAGTGAAGATGTGAGTGTTGAGACTGAAGTGGAATATCAGGACCAGAGGCCTGTTGAAAACTCAAGTGATGTAAGTTGACCTTTCTTGCGTGTGGATGTCCTTATTGATGAAAGTGTGTTCTGCTGTTACATACTCTGGAAAAAAAATAGCTGCTTCTAAGGAAGCAAAATTAGGTTAATTTCAAGATGTGTGTAGCTGTTGGGAAACGTCTTTATAAGAGAAGAAAGTACTGTTGTGAAAGTATGTGGACTTCAAAATCAATTGTTGGGCAAAGTTCCAAATGGCAGCAGGTGGGTTGTGTGAGGGTGGGGTTGCGTGCAGCTGCCATTGTTATCCGAGTATTCCAAATAGGAAAACCTGGTTTGGATTATTAGCCATCTGTGCTCTCTTTGTGAAAAGGATTTGTGTGTCATCCTTTGCATTAGTAAAGTTTATAAACTTTTTGTGGAATGGAAAGCTGGAAGGGGAATCCCCATCATTGAACGGGAGCAGAACACTGGGGAATAGTGCAGCATTGTTATGGTGGACTTGATGTTTTCATAGTTTTCTGAGGCGGGGGGGGAAGTTTAAAAGCTATGACTCAAATTAAGAGCCACTTTTTGTAAGAGAAAGTGGTAGTGCGTGCACACACACGAGTATTATGCTGCAAGCCTGGCACTGGTAGCATTTTTACTAAATACTTCTGAACTTGCACCTAGTGTGTATCTCCATTAGTTAAAGCATGTGTGTTTCTGCGTGTGCACAGAATGCTTTGTAGGGCACTTTGTACGGTATGTGCTTCAGAAGTGAAGTGCCCTATAACTTGTACTAAATACAAGTGCACATGCCTTCTACATCCTTTGTGCCTGGGCTTTCATTTCAGAAAAATATCCAGCAAGAGAACAGTGAGGCTGGAACACAGTCCCAGGTACAAACTGATGGTCAGCAAACGTCACAGTCTTCCCCTTCATCAGAACCTCCCTCTGAAGAAAACAAAATCCCAGATGTCAAGAAAGTGAGTGACCCTTTAACTCTGTTGAAAATGTTATGCTCTATAATGGTGACGTTTAAAATGGTAACATATTCCAGGAAAAAGTAAGGAACTTGGTGCTTGGAACCTTTTTCACTTTGATACCTTTTCTGTTGTGAAAAATAACATGTATATCTCATGATGATTTCTGTAAAGAGTCTGCAACAGAATTCCTGCTATAAGTCTCTCTCTACCACTTCCCTGTCTTTATGCTGTACTGTACAGCTACTTTGTTTATGTTGCAAACATTTTCATTTCTTCAAGAGCTGTTAGAGGCCAAGCTTATCAGGCCTGCTGAGAGAAGCTGGGATCAGGAATTCATAAACCTAAGAGGAAATATCTATCTGAAAAACATATGTCTGCATGATATTGCTAGTAGTTTGCTCTTTCATCTGTATAAGATGAAAAATGTTTTGGGTTAAAATCTTGACGTTGTCAGCATCATCAGTGAAGTGCTAAGCTACAGATGGGTGCTTCTGGAAAACCTGCAAATACGCCATATATCTGAGAAAAGTCCTTCCTGTAGCTCAGTAATTGTTGTCCATGAAATAGACTGTAAGCACACTAGGATAGGAAGCAGAATCCCTGAAGGGAAAGTGCCTCACAAGTATATTTTGAAGAATCTGAAAAAGACACAGAAAATCTCTGCTGGTTCCTCCTGTGAATGTTTTTTCATCATAGTTCTACTTCATCAGAAGGAAGTCAGGAAAATAATCTTATTTTTCTTCTCTCCAACTCAGACAAATGAGAAGAAAAGTGATCAGCCCCCAGAAGCTAAAAAACCCAAGATAAAAGTGAAGAATGTGGAACTCCCTATTGAAGCTAACTTGGTTTGGCAGTTAGGAAAAGATCTCCTCAATATGTATATTGAAACAGAGGTGAGTTAGAGTGTGGTTTAGGCTGCTTTCTTAATTGCAGTTATTAATGATTTGTTTGGTTTTTAAGGCAACTTCTGATCTTTGACTGTAACCCTAGAGTGTGGGCTGTGTTTTACAGGAGCTGTGCTTTGTAGAATGTGTTTGAACATAAGTATTTTTTTAATTAAAATATTTTCTGTGGTTATACAGGGAAAGATGATTATGCAGGACAAACTGGAGAAAGAAAGAAATGATGCAAAGAATGCAGTGGAGGAATATGTGTATGAGTTCAGAGACAAGTTGTCAGGACCATATGAAAAGTTTGTTTGTGAAAAGGTAGGTAATGGTTTCTGGAACTTCTCTGAAAATACTGATATCAACTATTCTGTATTCCTTTGTCAAGTTTTGTCACAGCCATCCTGGAAATAGCTGAGAATGGTAACTTATTTGAATGATGGCTTGGACTGATCTAGAATTAGGTTCAGGCTTAGCAAAGAGTTTGTATCCCTGAAAATAAATTTTGTTGCAAATGGAGTGGAGTTTTGATTTCAAACAGAGTTGGTAAATAGGAGGACCTGTGTTGCTGCACCCCAGGCATTAGCCTATTCAAGGACAAAAGACTATAAGGGGTGATGTTGTAGATGTGTGTGTTTCCAGGTTCAGAAGCTGGTGTGGTTTCATTGACTTGATTAGGCAAAAGCTGCAGTAAATATGTAATTTTTATTTAGGAGGCTAAGAATTAAGGTATTGACTGATGTCCTGTTCCTGCAAGACAAACACAGTCAATTGGTGCATATTTTGATGTTTGACATGTTGAATTATGTTGATACACAGGATCTGCAGGGATTCTCTGCGCTCCTGACAGAGACAGAAGGCTGGCTGTATGAAGAGGGTGAGGATGAAGCTAAGCAGGTGTATGTAGACAAATTGGAGGATTTAAAGGTAGGTCCGTTAGTATGCCCAAATTGCAAAATTTCCAAATAACACAAAACCATGTTAATGAATCACATAACGCACAGGAATTGCTTTTTCTAGAAACTAGGTACTCCAATTCAAATGCGCTATCAAGAAGCAGAAGAACGACCAAAGCTGTTAGAAGAACTGGGACACAGGCTCCAGTATTATGCTACAATAGCTGGGGAATTCAGGAATAAAGTAAGTGGCCTCAAAGTACCTTTCTTTTACTACATAGTGTTTCACTGAGGCTCACCAGCTGTCAGAGGCCTCAAATTCACTTTCAGATGAGCTGCATGTTATATAGGTCACAAATTTAACACCACAAATGTTTCCCAGTGCTCAATATTGCCTAGTGTGTCATATCTTCAGATACTTGATACTTCTGGGGGTTTTCAGGCCAAAAAGTACATTCTTACAAAGAATGATGGTTAGACTGTGGTCTGATTCTTGACCTTCTAAAAGCTAATCTGACATCTTTAAAAGTGTGCTCGTCTTCCAGTTCTTTGGGAACAAGAATTTTGTACCATGGCGAGAAGTATTAGTGTAAAAGCTACTCAGGATAAACATCTAGGTTTTTTTATTCTGTATCAGCGTTTGTGGGTTTTTCATGGGGTTTTTTTTTGGTTGGGGGGGCGGGTTTGGGTTGGTTGTGGTTTGTTTTGTTTTGGTTTTTTTTGTTTGTGGGGGGTTTTGCCATAGATATTTGAAGATTGCTTTCTTGATATGCATCTCTGTCTTCTGCAAATTTAATCCTTGGGTTTCAACTTAATGAGTTTTCATAGGTCAGCTCACAACACTGAAGCTAGTTCAGTTTGAGATTGAAACTTGCATCAGAAACAATTAAGTCCTCACAGCTATAGATTATAAAATTATCATCAAGTGAAGTCCTGCAGTATTATTACAGAGTCTTGAAATAACTAGTGTAATTGAAAATAGTACATCTGAGATGTGAATCCATATTTAGAATTCTTAACTAAAATCATAGGTTGTGTTGCTGGGTAGATCCTTCTCCTGATATCAGTTAATTGTGTAACTGTGGCATTATAGGGAATGCTTCTATAGTTGAACAACTGATCCTTCCCATTTCCGTGTACAGCAGCATGGCACTGTCTAAACAACTTTGGGCCCATGTAAGACTCTCCAGGAGGGAGGGGATGGGTTTTTTATCAATCTTGTTAAGAATGTTATATTGCATGACCTGTTTGTGAAGCCTCTGTTTCCTCTGTGAACTAAGTTTCTTGTTTGATTATTGGGCAAAGGAAGCTTTATTTTGACATTTCTTGTTGTCTCTTGCTATAATAGATTTGGCTTGTTGCCAACTTCTATTTGTTTTGAAAGTCAGTAAAGATTATAAGTTGTAAATAATCGGGATACTCTTGTTGACATAACTTGATAGTAAATGTAACATAATTAACTAATAGAAAATGTTTGTATTTGGGCAGGATGAGAAATACATCCACATTGATGAAATGGAAATGATGAAAGTGGAGAAGTGTGTTGGTGAAGTGGTAGAGTGGATGAATAATGCTGTGAGTGCACAGGCTAAGAAGAGTTTAGATCAAGATCCAGCTGTGCATTCAAGTGAAATTAAAGCAAAGCTACAGGTAAGCACCATAAGAAACTCATTTTAGAGGCTGGTGCTAAAGCTAGACCAATAGCTGTCCCGTTCTCTCTCGTCCAGTTTCATCTTGCTGCTCCAGTGTTCTTAAAGGGTGGTTAGAAGGTATGGATAGAACGAGATTCAGTAGAAAGCAGAGGAGCTGTACTATAGTATATGTAATTCTGTGGAGCTTATTGACGTTTTGCCTTTCAGTCACCTTAAAAACTTGGGTTGTTTTTCAATGTTACTGGTAGGCACAGAATAGTCTTGAAAAAAAAGTGTGTGAGATCCAAAATATTAAGTTGAAGAACTTTGCCCACAGAACTTCAGAAACTAGACCAGTTAATTTATTTCATGGTACAGTAAGTACTTGTCAGTCTGGACTGAGGGAACAAATACAGAATCAAGTTTCAAACCGTCTTTTGGGCATGGGATGCTTCACACTAATGAAGCTGGTAGGTCCTTAATATATATATATATATATATTCTGACTACATCTTTTCCCTTTCTTTTAGGAGTTAATCAATGTCTGTGAGCCTGTTGTGACACAACCAAAACCAAAAGTTGACTCTCCTAAGGAAGAAAACCCACTATATGAACGGGGTGATTATAAAACTGAAGACATGGGAGAAGATGACAAAACTTCTGAAATGCCTCAACAAAATGGCGAATGTCATCCAAGTGATCAAAACACCATTAGCATGGACTTGGACTAAACCACTGCATTTGCAGCAAGTTATTTCATCCCCTGACAGAAGATATTTTTGGTGTTGTATGTGACTGAGGGTGGGAATGCATTATTTTGGGAACTATTTATATTTTTTTCTTAAGGCTTGTCTGGGATATGTTGTGTTATGGGAGGAAGAATAGTAATAGTGTTGGTCTTGACTATCCTAAAAGGAAAATTGCCTTGGTAACTTTCAGATTCCTGTGGAATTGTGAGTTCATACTAAGCTTCTGTGCAGTATGTTAACCTTTTGCATCACTAAAGATGAGAAGAAGCCGTTGCTCTGAAATATACTGCTCCTTCAAAAGATTGTAATTGAAACCTTCGTAGGCATTTGTAGATGCCAAGGTAGTTTTCTTTTATCTGAACATCTAATTGGGTATGTCAATAAAAAAAGCTGTCTGTCCCATTCATAAGGACTTTCCAGAAGAAACCCTTCTCTTCTAAGGTTTTTGATTATTGCAGTCCAAAGTGCTTATCAGATAATAAGATGGTGAAATGTGTTAGTAGCATGCAGAAACACTTACGTTTCATCTCTTGCTAAACAATACATTTTTCATGTGGGGTACATGAAATGAAGGAAATGCTAATTCTGTTAGTGTTATTGTGAAGCTTTTTAATGAGCTTTAAAATAAAGTTTACTTTACTGGTATCTCCTGACTTTTTGGGTTTAGCTGTTTTCAGTGTTTCTGTTGTTGCCTTTTTCATGGTTTGTGACAGGCTGTTGCTTTGTGTTCCTGTGCGAAGAGTTGTAAAAAGGCTTAAAACTGACACAAAACAGTTGTGCAGTGAGTTGAAAGTAACCAAGTGGCCTAACAAGTTTATGCCTCTTTCTTTCCTTTGCCCTGAGGGCTGTACACACCTGAAAGAACCTGGAAACTTCATAGATGTTAAGGCTTAGGACAGAACTTGTAACACACAGAACCCTGTAGCTTAGAGACAATCTGCATTTCAAAATAAGATGTTAAAACCTGATGGAATGCTTAGGCCAGGCTTTGCTGCCTCTTGTTGCAGCCTAAACTGAATGGTAGAATTGAGATTTCAGCCTATTCTGCTGAGCACATGGCTCTGCTTAGACCATGGTAAAGATTTTAAAAATAATTTCTGTCGAGTAAATCTCTGTAGTCTATTGAAGCAGCTTATTTTTAGGTACTTGGAGGATTCTGAAAGAGATTTTCTATAATCTGCTTTAGATACCAAACTACAGTAAGGAACTGGCACCTGAAGTACTGAGGGAATGATTTTTCTTGGAAGCATATTCCAAGGGGTGTTATCTCTACTGATGCACTGAAGCATAGACCCTGTATATAAGGTTGTGATACCAGATACAAAAGATCATTGTCGCTAAACGCAGAGTTGGTTGTTCTAATCTAGGAGTTGGTGTGACTCCGTCAGTATTCTGTCTGCAACAACAAAACCAAAAGGAGGAAAGAGAAATTAGTCCCACTAGAGCTACTGAAGAGGGAGTACACGTGTGAGAGAAGACTGGTGCTTTCTAGGGCCAACTAATCCTCCTGGCAAGTGTTTTTCTTCTAGTTGGTGCTTTTAGTAGCACCCTAAGTCTTCTCGCAGCCAGGGGCATGAACAATACTGCAGCGTGTGTAGCTTCCCACAGTAGTGCCCAACTTTCTGCATTGGCTATAATATAATAAACTGGATTATCAAAATGCAGATCCTTGTTATTGGCTGCTTTGAGCTGTGTGTTCTTTACCTCTGATACGTTAGACAATTGTGTACAGTAGGCAACACAAAGAATACTTTGATTGTGCCCCATCCTTTTCCTAGAGCTAAAGAATAGGAAGTCAGACCAGACTTCAAAGCTGTGTTTGGAGTGTGGAAGAGTACTCTGTGTTGGTCCTGGTAGAGTGGTAGCATCAAGGGTTAAGTTTCTGTGACAGACTATTGCTTGCTTGGATTACTGCTGAAATGGAAATTCTGGTTCTAGCACCATAGAAGATAGGAGCTTATATTGCAAAATCAGTTGGATGCCATAGCAGAAAGCTTAGCCTGCTTAGAGTAAAACTTTGTAGAGGCGTGTGAAGTAGAATTCTGTCAGAACATCTAGTCCTAGATCTACAAAAAGCAGCTTTGCTGGCCCTGGAGTGATGGATTGTTCAGTTACCTCTACGGAAGGTACTGCTCTAATTTTCCTCTAATGAACCATCATAAAAGAAATCTGCACTGAGAGCAGACAAATCTTTTAAAATTCAGATTTCTAGAACATTAACTATTTCATAGCAACTAATGGTGTGGTAAGTGATTCATACCCTTACTATTAAATGGCTTACTTAAATTCTTACAGTGCTTGTACTTTAAGCTGGAGTACAGGGAAATGAAAGCACAAATCCAGAGATCAGTGATTCAACTCCAGATTCTTCCTCTCCCCTCTCCCCAGTTTAATGAATTTCTTGCTTTCTAATTTCCCTTTTACCAGACACATGTGAAAATCATGTGTTTCCACTTTGATCTTGGCATCAGTCATAGGGAGGTGAGGATGTTCAGGATGGCAGTTTCCTTCATGCTGCAACTACCAGAAGAACAACACTCAGCAGTGCAAGGCATGGATTGCTGGACCGTTTAATCTTCCTGGTGTGGGGGTGCAGTGGCCTTACTGTGTTACTGACTAAATATTGCACAAAGGTTTGTATCTTTTTTTTTTTTTCCCTCTCCTGAAAGAAGAAGAGAACTTGATTACTCTAAAACAAGCTTTTGAAATTCTTTTGGATAGTGCGTGTTAAGTCTTTACATCTACTTACAATGCACTTCTCCAAGTTCCCAATTTTATCTAAGTCTTTACAACTGTTTTGCTATAGTGGCATTACTAATTACATGGCATTACATCAGTATTCCATGTATTTTTATTTTGAGTTATGGTTTTCTCAGGCTGTGTTCTGATATCTTTGGACTCCTTTCAAAGATCCTAGGAAAGTGTCAAATACAAACATTTATTTCTTATCCAGAAATCTGTGTGATGTATACAAGGAGGTCAAATCCCCACTAAAAATGTTAAAGGATGTGACTGGAAAATGGTCAAAAAGCACTTACTCAGACTGCCTTATTAAGCCATTATTAACCTTCGTTCCATATTCTTTAAGTGCTGTTATCTTACCCACATAACAGACGTTGTGAAATAAAGTTTACAAGCTCACGACACACATCAAATTGCCTGAAATTCAGTCTTTCTGTAATTCTGAATCTAAGATGACTCAAACTTGCATAAAATACATGAGTTATTAGAACTGTTGTATTTTACCTTGCCATTACATTTTTGAAAGATTTAGTTGAACTAAAAATTGTGAAATTATGCACAGTCTGAGAAATTATTTTTTAATAAATTTATAAAGTATTTTAAGCCACTAAGAGCTTAGAACCACAAAAGGAAAATGACAAAATAAATAAAAAAGGTAAAAATCTTAAATTTACTTTTATCTACTATATAACCTCACTTGTAAAGGTTTGATCTAGAATGTTTTTATGGAATAACAGTGCATAGATTGACCACTGTTAGAGTTCAAATTATGCATTTTAACACTTGGTCAGGTGTCTTGCTCCTCAGTGAAATGTTCCTTTTATTTTTCACTGCTTCTCCCACTTTTGCAAAAGGTTTTACTTTGCGGATGTATGTGATTAATATGATGGAACCTAAATAAGATAATCTCTCTGGAATACCAAATGCACTTGCTGCATGTGTAATGAAGTTTTCATTTATGAGTTGATAGTCTAATACATCTCATGCTGAATTTCATCCTCTTGTTGCTTAGCCTGTTGTAGGAAACGCAAAGCCATGCCCTTTGTTTCCATTGCCTGTTTCACTGGAGGGGGCCAAGTGCAGGCGCTGGAGACCTGTTGCCCATTGCACAGACAAAAGCTGCTGCTGCTGCTCAGGCACAGGTTTCCCTCAAGCTTTGAGATGCTGGTCTGAGTTGAGGACCTGCAGGATAGAAGATCCTCCTCCGAGCACTAGGGGAATGGGCAGGCTTTGCAGGTCTGTCAGTATTTCATAGGGGTGTTTCCAGGAGGCTGAGGTGGAAACCTCCTGATGTTCAACCTGGTCGGAAGGAAGGTAACTGTGAAGAGGTGCACAAGGAGGACTCGCCTCTAAGCTCAGGGCCATACCAGCTGTAAAGTTGGTAGGAAGTCTTGAGTCAGCTTCTGGGGAGAGGAGGAGCAGAAAGCAGGATCACAACACACATGTATGAGAAAGCTCAAACAGAAAAAAGTGTCACTGTTTTAAATGAGCTATAAAGGAAGGAGAGACTTGAAGCATTGCTGTGACTGATCTTTGGTTCTTCACTCTTTATTATGTGAATTTGGGCTACTGGTTCTCTTAACTCTGTGGGTACAGGACTGCCAGGTGAGTTCCTAAATTTGAGTGGAGGTTTTAACTTCTCTCTTATAGCTGAGCACCTCATTGCCAGGGTGTCTGCTGTCCTAGTACAGATAATGTATGTGTCCTACACATATATTTCTGTATTTTGCATCTCCCTGTGATTAAGCCACAACACAGCTCTTTGAAAAATATTCCAAAAATAAATAGATACATGTTTATGTAATCTTCCAAAGTCAGATGTTATTTATTTCATGGACTTTGATTGGTACCATAGACTGGTATTGATTTTAATGGATGTTAAGTCAGATAATTTTCAGTTGACTTTCAAAAGTGGTGAAGGAGACAAAACTGCACAGAAGAAATAGGATTTAAGCAGATTTTTTTTTTATTTTTAAGAAAGCGCAACAGGCATAATAAAACCTCTTGACATCGTCAATTTTAGATTTTGAAGTGTCTTAAAAGCTGGCCTCTTGTTCTTCCAGATGAAGGAAGTAAATTTTAAATATTGTTTGACTGTTCTCTTCCTCCTTGGAATGTAGGATGTATATGGAAAAACAGAAAAAGCCTAAAGATATTCCCTGTGGAATGAAGAAACCACATCCTGTCACTTAAATGCAACTTGTAGTGATGTAACATACAGATGCAGACTAAAACAGAAGATGCAAGATGGAAGAGTATAGGTCTAAACATAGTCCCTGAATCTATGTTCTGCGGGCTCACCCACCCATGGCTCCACCAGTGGGGTGATCAGGAAAGGCCACCTTGGCTTCCTGCAGATGTTTCTTCCCCGTGCACCTGCTGTGTGCCATTTGTGTGCTCATCCGTTCCTGCTGCTGAACTGTGTGTTCTCCAGCCAGACCCCAGAGACCAGCTGTGCCTGCTGTAGATGAGTACAGCAGGACTCTGTCCTCATCCATCACCTCTGATCTCTCAAAGCAGAGGCAGGACAGCATGCTGGTGCACAGGCACCTGCCAGGAAACCTGTCACAGCATCACTGACTTGTGCTGCCTGTTAACTTTGCGGTCAGCGATGGCAGGTGGCTTTGAAGATTGACTTCAACATACAGATGATCATCCCTCTTGGGATCCTGCTTCAGAGAACGGGGAGGAGAGGGATCTCCCAAAGAGAGACATAGAAAGGGAATTGAGGGATCAGACTACCAAGGGGCTGAGGGTACCATCTTTCTCTGACTGAGGAGCTGTGGTGGCACGTACGGTCCCTGTGCCCAGTGCCGATGCTGTGACCCAGCTGCTCATGCTGAGCAGCTGAGGCTCCAGGGTGGGTCAGACACATCCGAATGATGCTGAAGTAGAAACGGGACCACGAACAGCCTTTCATGTGATTTGAGACGCGGTCACTGCTGGCGACCTCTGGACCACGCAGAGGGAAGAGCTGAGGTTTCCCTTGTTGCCAGCGGGGATAGTAATTATTATAAGTAACCTAATGACATTGCTGTTGAAAAGCAACTGCTGTAGGCCTGTGTACTTTATGGATATTTCCATAGCCTGAACTGAGCTACGTAAGACCACACTTACAGAAACACAGCTATATTGTATGCTTACCAATCTCTACAGCAAGATAAAGAATAGAACTGCAATATCCTGTATAATTCACAGTAATACATGGATACAGGTCAACAGAGAAGAATGTGTCACTGAATGACATTGCAAAGAGGAAATGCTTTGTGCAGGGCCAAACACAAAGCCCAACAAATGAAACCTAAATGCCTCAGTAATGCTGCTTTAATGCAACAAAATGTTAAAACAGTTTTCACACAGAGTGTGAAACAGACCCACGTGGGTAAACGGCTCCCACTAACTGCAAGGATGTGAGTGTCACAGGATGCTCTGCCAGAGTCCTTGCTGGGATTTTGCTCAGTCCTTACTTCCTACTGACTTCAAAGCAGGTTTGTCAGCGTTTAGCCGATGGGCCATTAAATTGTTTTACTTGAAATGCAGCACAGGGGCAAACTTAGCCATGCTGAAAACAAGGCACTGCAATACCAAGGACAGATTTATAAGAATGTACAAGAGAAAAGAGATTAATGTGGCGGAGGAGAGGTGATTTTTATTTGTTTGGTTTATTGTTTGTTTTTTTTTTATATAACTAGAAATCACAGGCAGGACTTTGCTCATTTAAATCCTTATTTTCTCATATCGCGTTTGCTCAGACATACATACATACAACCCCTCAAACAGTTTATCTAGGTAGGAAACAACCCATATCACATGCAATCCGTATCACGTACATTCTGGTGGCTCCCGCTCTGGGCTCCCAAGAGCGCAGTCCTTGCTGCTGTCGGTGCATGTACACCCGTCCGCGTGGGCCCCGCAGAGAAGCTGCTGGTGGGCAGTGACAGCTGTGCTGAGGAGCTGCCACCGCGCTCCAGACAGAGACGGGCACCCAGGCCAGTCGTGTGATTATCCACTCATTCAGTCTGTGGTAATATACTATAGCATAGGCCGTTCTAATGGACATACACCGTGTTTGGGGGGACTGTAGCCTGCAGAAAAAACAAATGGTGGCAAAACCATTTGTCAGTAACGGTGGAATGTGAGTCTGCTGGGAGAGGAACACACAGGGAATGAAATTAGAGTTAGAAGCAGCAATCCCAAACCTTCCTCCACTGATCATCATGGTGTTCATTTACTAGTGCTCCGTGACATTCCGCCTTTGTCATTTTTATTATTCACCTCGAGTATTCTCTGGGTATTTGACTTCTAAGTAAATGATGGCTTTCATTCAAAACTTTAACATAAAGAAAGGGAGGGATCGATAACATATCCACATTTAAGGAAACAAAAACGAAAAACAAAACACCCAATACCAGTTAAAAAGGATTAGAGCAAGTCCTGTTACCAGGGAAAATTGGAGCTCTCCCATAAGATGGGTCACTGTGTCATGCCAGAGCCAGAGGTCCCACAGATTTTACCATGCAGGAGGGAGGCATATTGTGCCATGACCAATTTAAGGGATGTGTTTTAAGATGTTGAAAATCAATAATCTCCATATACATGCTCACACATTAAAAGTAGAGGGAGAGAGAAGATTAGTTATAACTGCAAACTGGGAAACAACTAATTCATGGTTTTATTAATAAAACATGAGCATAGTCTTAAAAAAAATCACTGTACAAATAAATTTAAAAACTACCCCCTACACCACAGAGCCATGACGTGCTGGGACATGCACCACGTCGAGGTTTTAACTCCCACCTTGAGGCCCTCTGGAAATGAGAGTTGCTGCTCCAGATCCCCGCTCAGCCGTGCAAGCCTGGGGAAATACCACTTGGGTATCGCTTGTGGCTGCAGTTGAGAAAGCAAAGAGAAGAAAAAAATATGTACGTTCACTGTAAGCCTGCTTAAATGCAAAAGAATTTAAGAATTGCTTAAATTACAGAACTCCTAATCACTTTTCTATAACAAATGATGTTAAATTAATAAAATATATTATGTTCGCACAGCAAGATGTCTCTCTTGTTGTGTTGAAATTACAGTAACAACCCCCTGCCCCGCACCTTTGCCTTTTTCTGAAGCAGTTGTAACACATTTATTAGAGCTGCCCCTTCACAGCCCCACAAGGCCACTTCTAGTATCAGATGTCACCACTGACGGCTTTCAGTAAAGCTGGTCAAAGAAAGATGGAAACATTTCACACTGGAAAACCTGGGTCTACTGAAATGCAAAGCAGGCTGCTGAATGATAGCTTTCACTAAGGTTTCACTTTGGGGAGAAACCTTAGTAAAGTCCATCAACTCTCTATAAGAGGCTGTTTTAGCATTTTCGGAGCAAAACCAGTTTTCCTTTAGAAAAAAACCCTCAAATTATGTTTATAATATGTGAAATAATTATACGGCAGAAGTAACCTCATGAAAGTCAAAGCCAACCATTCAAATCTATCTTAAATACTTTTATGATGTTCTTTTTGCAAACACTTTTGAGAGCCGAGTGGGATTCTTTGTCTTCCAAGCAGCACTTGCCTTTTCCAGCAGTGCTGTCGGTGGGAAGCAGCGCGTGAAGTTTGTGGTTGTTGCAGCTGGAGGACATGATCCAAACTATGGTGTCACCTCTGTAACCAGCTGAGGCGAGGAGAGCCAGTGGACGATGGCCATCACACAGGATACCTTTTTGCGGCTATGGGGCTGGATGGAAGCAGAGAAAAGCCGTAAAGGAAACAGTGTTCATCCTCCCCTTTCATTTAGCAGGTTCTTTGGCTTGGTCAGACCATACACATAAGCCCGACCTTGCTGCAAGCTTGGTGGCACCTGATTTCCACCTCTCACCTCAGTTCACAACCATGCTGTTTTAGATTGTTTCTGTCTCTTCTCCTCCTAGACCTTATGAAAACCAGTGACTGAGGACTATGCAATACTAAGATTAACAGCTTAACATGAAAATTTCGTTTGCCTGAATTAAATCAAGACCACGTATTTATCTGTTGTGCTATGCTGACTTACCCTCTGCCATAACTTACTGCTCTTATGAAAGAATGTATTTGAAATGCAGACTGGAGATGTTTTCCTTACTATGTCATCCTACCAAAGGGCTGAGGTTTCTGAGCACGATGGAGTTCATCTGCTGAGTCCTGGACCAAAGAGACCAGCAAGGGAGAGGCTGGTTTGGCCACTGCCAGAAGAGGTTTGTCTTCCTTGGCCTCCGACACACGCTCTGTGCTCAGGGGACGGGAATGTCTTTGTTTGTGCAAGTTACGTGGCTCCACTGGCAAAAGGAGCTGGCCAGAAAATGGAAAATCCACGTCACAGATGGCAAAGAAGTTTCTGACCTTTTCCCCCTCAATTTTGGATAACTACTTTTAAAGAGAGAGGAAGCAACAGCAGTGTCCCGGAATAGCCAGCAGCTAATTGCAAGCTTTTTCTTTTACCATTCAGTCCCAATCCCAACATTGCCCAGTTTGTTTAAGCCAATACATTTGGTTTCAACAAATGACCATTTTATGATGAAAATGTCTTTCATGGGGCTTGTGGGATGACCACTGGTGTCTCCTGGCGCTCTGAAGGGAATCCTGGACGTTGTAAGGAAAGAGCAGGCCCTTTAGGTCAGCAGAAGTAACAAGAGAGCTTCCTCTCTGCATTTCAAATCCAGCCTTTGCCACCGCCACCATGATTTGGCTTTCCAAAAAAGGCACCTGGATGTTTCTCTGATCACTGGCAAATGCAGCTTTATACAGATTTTTTTTTTTTTTTTTTACAATGAATGGTCCAAGACTGCATTCAGAGAACAATAAAACCTGTGGTGCTTCTGCAAAGATGTACAGACACACCTGGTTCTTTGGGCTGGTAAGTCAATCTGACCTCAGTGAAATTACTCCTGTCTCCCAAAGTCAGCTCACAGCCAAGCAACTGAGTGTTTTCCCAAGGGGCTGGAGGGGCCGAGTGGCTTCCTCTGTGAAATGGTCCCCAGGACTTTGTGTATCTTGGGCACATTTTTGGTTACAAGCCCAGACACCAGATTCTAGTGATGGTAAAGTGATTTTTGCTGTTTTATTTTTTTACCAAGATCTAAACACTGAGCTCAGGTTTCATTTAAAATAATTTCATATTATTTTATGCTAATAGATCATGTCTTTCAGATGCAGTCTTGCTACTTGCAAAGCACACATTAATTCTGCTATCTCACCCAATAGCCAGGATATACCTTGAAGAACATTCAGGCCACTCTTTGATTTATCAACATACTTTTCCAAAATTAGAAAGAGATGTGGTATTTACACATGGTTAGTTCAAATATTCGAACATGGGCAAATTTATCCACTTGTCTCCAAAAAGATGGGATAGTAATAATTTTCCACTCTAGAATTACTCTTCCTCATGGAAACTACAGAATATTTCGTCAATGTACTCGGTCCTATGCTTAGCGCAATAGGCTCTGACTAACGTGTGACACCATACAACAAGTAGCACCTGCGTGTTGTCTATGATGTAGCAGAGCAATGGCACAGAAAGCTTATTTTTTTAGAGCACCATCTGACTTGCACACACTCTGCAGGTGCGCAAACCCAGCCATGGACAGCCTGAGCCTGCTTGCTCAGGCTGGGCAGCTCCATCTGCTTGCATTACAGATCTGCTCAGATTTATTTTTGTTCTCTTCTATCCAGAAGCGTTAGCACGTTTCTTTCAGAAGCATATGAGTCTGACTAATCCCTGAGGAACGTCTCAGGGGAGGAACTTCCCACAGAACAGCACGGTTACTTGCAGCATAAACTCCCACCCAATGCATCTGGCCCTGGGACAAAGCTCACATGATGCCAAGGAGGACCTTACTTGCTCCTGTTCACCTCCGCATAGGCGCAGTCGCAGATATCATAATGCTTTCCTTCTGCTGGGAAAAAAAAAAAAAAAAAAAAGCCCAGTCCACTCTCATTTATGGCCTTTAAATGTTTTCCAGTCTTCCAGAAATTCGCAAACCTCTTACCCCTCTTCAGAGCAGGCAGACAACACTTGTTGTAACTCCATATCTTCAGGTGCCCATCTCTGCCTCCTGCAACCAGCCTGGCTCCAGGTTCAAACACCGCGCTCTCTGCTGCATGCACCGGCAATAATGCCTGCAGAGGTGTAACACGCATAAAAAGAAATGCAGCTTCTTCCACTGCTATTAAGGTCAAACAGGTGGTTTCTGCCTCTCCGTGAGCAGTGGTTAACGCAAATAACTGCTTTTGTGTTTCAAGATCCCACACTTCAGCTGTCTTTAAAAGAAAAGAAAAAAAGACAAAGGATGTTTGAACTCTGAAAAGTAGCTCAAACTTCCCACTTCAATTCCCACCCTTTGTCCTCACCTTTATGCTCCAGCTTTCTTTTCTGTTGAATAGTAAGGCAAAGGCATGTCCTCTGCTCCCTTTTACCAAGATCTGAGATATCTCACCAGCACTACAGTGGAGGCCAGAGGACAAGATTGAGTGTGCTTTAGTTCGAAGTCCCTTTGAACGAACTTGGATTTGGATGCCCAGCACCTGTGTTTGAGCAGCCACTGCTGGGCGTGCACACAGCACCTTAGGTCCAGGCTGCGTCACCCTGCACGCTGGTGGGACTCACGGGAGTGGACAATTACCACCTCACCTGCAGGACCTGCCCCGTGACTGTGCTCAGAGCACATCCTACCCTCTTCAGATGAATGATGGAGACAGCAGTGTTGGCAGCCGTGTTTTCACCCTGTATCTAGTCATTACCTACAGTCCCTCCCACAGAAGCTTCTCCTATTTGTGTGGGAGGTGCCCAGATGCCTTCAGGGCTGGAAGTCAAGTGGTTTCGGGGTGAAGGACTGAGGCCACCCTGCAGGACACAAGAGCCCAGTGAGTGCAGTGCCAAACCCTGGCACCAGGCTGCCCAACTGCTGTCCCACCAGATTAACCCCGAGGGAGTCTGCTGGGGCAGTACCCAGCACAGCTGCTGGCGCTTATTGCCACTCGAGTCATTCACCCAAGGGAAAACCCATCACAGGCTCTGGACCCACACAGTGCGATGGGCATGGGAGCAGGAGAGGGAGCAGCATAGACAATAAAATCATGTTCCTGGGGGCAGCTGCTGAGAAGATGACTGGGATGAGCAGCTACACACCGAGTGAGGCGTTAAACATGCACAGCTCATACCCCCCATGCTGCGGAGGGAGGGAGCCCCAGGGGATGCAGGAGCACGTGGAGCTGCTCTGCATCGTTTCCCTGATGCATCAGCCATGCAGGGGAAAGAAAGACACGGGGCTTCAGTGGCTCTGAAAACTGAGATAAGGAGAAGGAGACTTTTTGTTCTTGCAAGCAATGTGGTCTATATCTGCCCCCATTATGGCACTCCTGCGATCTTTACCGAGCTGTGCTCCCATGGGCCTCACACCTGCCCTGCCACAGGCTTTGGGAGGAAACCACTATGCAAAATGCCCTCCTTCAGAGAGCTCACCCCTGACTGTTCTCGGGCAAGCCAAAAACCAGCAGCTCTGGTCCTCAGCATCCCAAATCCATGAGGAAAAGAAAAGGAAGAAAAGCTCATCCTGCCCGGGGATGGAGCTGGGAAGTGGAGCAAGAAGTGATCTGCTTCTTCGGAGTGTTTCACTGAAAGGACACAAGGTAAAACTGCAGAGATAGCATCGACTCTAGCATTTCCCAGTTATTGAGTATTTGACTTCAGATTTGTAAATGTTCTTTCAATACTGTTTATTTTGCACAGATTATGTAGGAGTTACACATTCAGAAGTTAGACAACTTCAGCAAATGTACATAGAAAGAATCAGAATGTTACAGTAATATGGAGTATTTTATCAGTAGCCTCTATGGACCTCAACAATGTTATCAGTGGACACAGAAAATATTTTAGCATCTTCTTCAGGTCTCTAGAGGTAAATGATCAGTGCTGTATGGCTTCTGAGCTTGCCTGTCCATCAGCTGAAATTTAGATAAGAACAGCTCAATGTTAAGCAGTATCCATCTGTGAGTTTCTTATTAAGTGAAGTCAACTGTAATGTGCCCAAATCTGTCAACACTTGTGTTTTGGACAGCAAAGTTGTGCAAGTTTTCTGAGGAAGCTTTAGCCAGCAACAGCAGCTCTTCACTGAAAGGAAGGCAGAGGTATTGCAAGCACTTGCTTGAAGAAAGCAACTTTTCCTGCTGGTTCATATTGTCCATGGCTTCCCTGCGCCTCCTCCTTGCTTGCTGTCGTCTCCCCTGCAGACTGTAAGACAGCTGGGCTCCTGGCATCCCATCTGAGCAGTGCCTGGCAGGTTTCTAAGCAGGTTTGAAGGAGCATTGGGAGTGTACAGCGATGTGGCAGCACCCTGCACAGAGAGAAATGCCCTACTCATCCGAGGAGCACCTGTTTAGACAGAAACTGCTATGGGATTGGGAGCTTAGGGATAAGGAACACCTCCAGCCAGGCTCCTGTTGAAAACACTCTGTGTTCCTGCCAAGCATTTATTTTTAAAAATGCTTCTTATTTAACACAAACACTTTTGCTCCCTCGTGGGCTCTGAACACTGCCTGGTCTCCCCCAGCTCTGTTTGGAGGAGTTCCCATGGGCAGCTGCCCTCCCCTGCCCCTCGAGGCTTCCCCTGCCCCTTCCCCTCCCGCACCGGCAGCTCAGCGTGAGCAGCACCAGTGGGGCACCTTGGAAAAACATGGAAACCTCTCACAGCCGGGCAGCTGGGGGGCCCAACCACCTTTTGTGAATTCAGCATTATGATCCTGAGTCACTACATTTCCATCTTTTTTAATTGTAGAAGTAGTTAACTTCCGTCCTTTTTGTAATCTTAATGTATTCCTTCTCTCATACCCATAAGATTTCCTAATCCTTGATGACAGTTACTGAGTTTTCCATTAACTGACACAAAGCTCTTTGGCTCTTCCCTAATAGGTGACCACAACCCCAGCCCCCTGGCTACTTTTTCACCTTTCCTGGAACCTCTTCCAGTCTGTCAGCAACCCTTTTCCTAAGGAGCAAGGTGGACTGACTGCAGCTTTGCCAGTGTCACTGCCTGTGCTGCTTGTCCCATCGCACAGCCACAAACACGCTTTGTGCCAGCACCTGAGCCAGCTCTGGGCAAGAAGGAGCAAATAAAAACATTGGAGTCAACAAGTGATGGTTTCTAAGAAAAGGCAGAAGTTAAGAGAAATGCAAACAGTTCTGTGATCTTGCCCTAAAACCAAGACTGTTTTCCTAATGCAGGGGAAGACCAGCACCCCAGATGGAGTTCAGGTCCTTTCTTCACTTTCAACAGTCCATCTACCTTTCCATGCAGCCTGGAAGTTGCACAGAATCATAAAATCACAGAATAGTATGGTTTGGAAGGGACCTTCAAAGCTCATCCAGTCCAACCCCCCGCAATGAGCAGGGACATCTTCAACCAGATCAGGTTGCTCAGAGCCCCGTCCAGCCTGGCCTGGGATGTCTCCAGGGATGGGGCATCTACCGCCTCTCTGGGAAACCTGTTCCAGTGTTCCACCACCCTCATTGTAAAAAATTTCTTCCTCACATTTGGCCTGAATCTCTCCTCTTTTAGTTTAAAAGCATTACCCCTTGTCCTATCACAACAGGCCCTGCTAAAAAGTCTGTCCCCATCTTTCTTACAGGCCCCTTTCAGGTACTGAAAGGCCGCAATAAGGTCTCCCCAGAGCCTTCTCTTCTCCAGGCTGGACAACCCCAACTCTCTCAGCCTGTCCTGACAGGAGAGGTGTTCCAGCCTTTTGATTATATGGCTGCAATCTGCTTCTACCAAGAGGATCCCAGAAAATGCTGCCACGGAGTTTCAAAGAAGAATAATTACCTATTACTAATTTTATAAACCTGAATTAGGCACATTGTCCACTTACAAACTACCTAGGAGAAATGAACTTTGTGGCACTGAAAAGCATTGTGTGTTTGTAGTCAGATCATGAAGTAAAAGCGTAGTTGTGGTTGTGCCAGTCTCAGCTCATTTAGATAACTTTGCCTGCCTGCTGTCTGGTGTAAGGAAACCATGGACAGTGTGATATCAGCCGTCTCTGCAGCTACCACATTCAGGCTGAAAGAAAAATAACCTTCTTGACATTTATTGGGTCTGCAGTGTAGATGGGCCATTAACCTTGTGCACATTCTTCACACTACACTGATAAAACGATTTCAATAACTCATAGTGTTACTGTTAAGTAACGACTGTACTTTGTGTTGAGGTTACTGGAGGGAAGGTGCTGTTCTCGCATCTTGCTACAAGGAGTGATTTAGGGTAACAAAACAGCACCATTTTTTCTTCTAAGTGCCTGGGGACAGCATGACATAGGGGCCTGAATTTGAAAGGGAAAGACTGAACTCCAGAGATTTCAGGTTTTCAGTGTTCCTCACGAAAGCAACGATTTTTAAGAGGCATTGCTCACGTGGTTGGGCAGCAAAGAGGATCTCTAAGTTACTCAACAAAAGGACAGTAGCCTCATCATAGTTGTTGTTCTGGATGACAGTAAAGGATAGCTTAAGGGAAAAAGCGAAAGAAATATTGCACCAGCAGTTAATTTGCACTATTTCAACAATTCAGCTAAGCCTAGAGAAAACAAATATATGCATTAAAGATGGTTGCTATAGAAACCAGAAAAGGCTTTATAGTTGCTTACAGGAGTAGAGGAGGTTCTGATTGATAAGACAATCACATTCAAATAGTCACTATGGAAACCCAAGGTGACCTGGAGAAGACGTGACTCCTCTCGCTCTGCTCCTGTGGGCAGAAGAAGGCAGTGTGGGTGGGGGAAGGTCTGGGCTGGATGACAACGCACGCTGGAGCAAAGCAGCACAGCGCTCACTGTGATGCCAGAGATGCTCAGCATTTCACATTCCAAAGCTGTGTGAGTGCTGATCTCTATATCAGTGAAATACAGCTATTTACTTACCCTTGAAAGAGGTTTTTTCTCTCACTGAAATCAATAGGAGCCCTGCAATTCGCTTCTTTGGGAGCAAAGTAGATTTGATAGACCTTCCTATGTCTTCAATCCATCAAAGAAAGGAAACACATTTGCACAACTCCCATGGAGCTCGGTGTTTAGCGACTGCATGTGCTTTACTGAAATGTGGCCGTGGAGTTGCTCAGCACTTTCTGCCTTGACCAACAAGACCTGTGCTTACATTGTGGTCCCAGAAACAGGACAGAAAGTGAACAGAATATGCGAGTTTTCTTCTTGTAGACTGGTTATTTAAGGACCAAAGTTATTCAGCCTGCACATCACTTAAACCAAAAATTAGGCAGCTTGATAATACCTCAGTAACTGCTTAGCATTTGGTTTTGATATCTTTTTAGTAAGTCATTGATAGAAAGAGAGATTAAAGGGCCAGTGCTCAGCACTTCTGAACACAGCTGAAAACTAAAAAGTTACTCCGTATGTCTACTTTTGTGTTATTACCTTTGTAATGCAAAGTGTTAATGCTTTGGGTATCAGCTCCAGGTATTTGAGATACACTAATTGCCCAGTAAGGGCTCAGACTGAGCCAGACCCGCCCCCGCCGGTTCCTCTGCTCAAGCCTAGACACACTCTTCTCCCGTATCATTCAGATTCGCACTACCCACATATGATCCAATCATACAGATATTAATCATCAGAGATTTTTATCTTGCATTATTTCCAGTGAGGTAAAAAGAACTAGTTGGCAGTCTCAAGAAAACACCAATATTTCTGAGATTTTACCAAGTTTCCAGTGTAAACATACAGATAGGAGGAAACAAGGTTGTTTGGAGAAAACCTGAGGTTGTAGGTCCAGACTGCAGGAGTAGAGTACCAAGCAGCACAGGTTCCTTACAACTCTCGCTCCCCTGGGTTAGATGCCAAAACTGGTAAGAGTGGCCAGGAAATCAGCCCAGCTGCAAGGCTGCCGCCTTCTCTAACCAGCCTCAATGGATTTAGAAATTGCCCTCCCATGTAGAAAGCCATGCTTGCACAACAGGAAATCCATCAAAAATAAACCCACAAAAAGAACACAATACTGCTTCGACATCCATCGTCAAAGGACAAGTTTAAATGTCAGGCTACTCCTAAAAATGCAGGTAGCACTGACACTGTGGTGGGGCTGGAAGCAGGAGGAGCTGATCGGACGCATATCATCTTGAAAGAAATTCCTACTGATTTTAAAGATAAGCAAAATTGTTAATTATTACTAAATATGTAAACTCACGGCTGAAGGAAGAAATCACTGCTTTAATGAAGTCATAATAGTTCAGCTACCAAGAGTGAGAGAAAGAATAATACTGAATAAAAGATGTGCTCACAGGAACGTGCAGCGTGTGGACAAGCTTCTATTCTGGTTTTGTGTCTGTAGAAAAGAAACACATAAGTAAACGAATAAGAACAAGGTAAACCCTTTGCATGGAAGTTAATGGTGTAAATGTGTGGCTGAGCCTTTTATCCTCAGCACACTGCTGCTCATACTTTCCATCACCAAATGACAGTGCAGGTCTGATATATTTTTTGTTTTCATTTTTTTAAATCTGTGTAACTCAGTCTCCGTGAATCTTCCAGCAGGTGTATTGTAAGTCACACTGGGACATAAAACAGCTGTAGTTGTCTTGGGAAAAAATTCAAGGTGTAAAGGTCTCCCCAAGCACATGTGGGAACCTGACGGCTTCCTCCCCTTGGCAGTGAGGGTGGACAGCGCTGCCTTACCTTTGCTGGGAATGGACTGGGAAGGTGCTTTTCTGAGAGCTCGCCACCCTTTTCCTCTGGGTTGAAGGGGTCTCAGAGCATCCCTCCTGGAAGCACGTGCTACTCGGTATTCCCTGCAAATCATCCCGAGTCACACGGGCTCCCCTGGGCCTCACCAAGCTCGTAACAGAGGCATAAGCTGATTTGTACAGATTGCTTCTGCAAACTTCACTTTGAAACCTGTCCAAGGAGATGGTACAACTTGCTCACCTCCTCCCACTCTCCAATTTCAAACAAAAAAACCCCAAATGATTATGATGGCAGCGAAACAGCATTTTGAGAAAACAGTCCATGAAAACAACCAAACTCGTAGGGGCTTGAAATCTTAAAGCTTTCAACACTGTGGGATGTGTTTTGCTTTCAGAGCCCAATCCTTCAGCTCTCTGAAAAGTGACAAGTAGCTGTGTGCCTTATAGTGTTCACTGGTAAATACCATAAATAAACTAGCAGATAGTGCAAGATTTCTCTGAGAAGCATGCAAAGGCAGTAAGCACCATCTGCTGGCTTCAGCGTGAAAAGGGAAACCAGGAATTTTTCATCCTGTTGCACATCTGTTTGTCTGTGCTGCCTCTGATTTTAGGGCAAACACAAAGAAACGGATGCAACATAAAAATGGAGCAACACGGCTGGGGCATCCTAACCAGAGCTAGACTGCCTGGGGAACATCAGTTACCCTGCAAGCAGGCCAGGATAATATAGAGCAAAAAGAGGAAAGTGAAACGCCATCAAAATTCACGGTAACTTTGCCAGCGTTCAAACTGAGCATCATTAAAGACCTTCATTTCTCACCTGGTTTTGCATTATATTAAAAACATAAATGCTTACCTTAGGAGTATTCCTGCAGAGGACATGAGCCAAATATTGACATAGCTTTAAAAAAGAAGTGGCCAAGAAATGGGTTTTAAGAAAATTGTAGGCACAGACTCGTTTCCCCTCCTCAGTTCCTGATCTCAAATAAGGATGTGGGGGTTTGGCACAAATACAGCAGGGCAGCATTTTGCAGATGGCTAATTCATGTTGTAGATATTAGTTACCAAAGGATGAGCAATTAAGCCAGTGAGAGCTGAAGGCACGCATCGGATTTGCAAAGCCGCTCAGCAATTTACAAAAATTGAACCCAGAGCACCAATAGAAGTAATGAATATGTGAGAATTGCCAGTTTCTGAATAACCAGCAGAGCCAGCCCCAGCCTTTTGCATTCAAAGGCAGAAAATGCCACATTTGCGGTGAGCAGCACTGGGAGCCAAGGCTTGGGCATGTCCCTGGCAGTGGGCATGCAGAGTCCCTGGCTCTTCCTTGGCTTGACCCCCATGGCATCAGTGTCTCCACTGTCCACAGCACCTTGTCCCCCTGCCACGGGGTTTGCATGGTCTGGCTGGGCCAGCACTCATGGCTCCAGAGACATTAAGTGTGTCTGTGTGCTTCAGAGGCGAATTTCCCACTCTGTCCTTCCCCAGGAAGCACTGGGGTTTGTATTAGGAGGAGCTGACGGAGAGAGGCTTGCTCAGGTGCACCAGACCAGGCTTCATCCTCCCCTGCTCACTCTGCTTGTTCTGCCAGGCAGTGATGAAGGGCAGGTGTGGCAGACGCACTCTCCCCCCCACTTCTAGGCTTATGGACACTATGGTCATGCATACACCCCTTGGTCTATAGACAGGACCTTCGACCAGTGAGACACCTTGGTTGAGAGAAGTTTCTGTACACCTACCATAAATGACCACAGCTCAGATTCAACCAGGGTATAAATGGAACCAGCCAGAAACCCCCTTGCAGTTGATCTTACTCAGAGCAGTGGGTTGTAGTCGAAGACTCTCCTCCTTAGACTGATCATCTAAGGAACATTCCCCAGGGACTGAGACAACTTATTGACCTGGTAGGTGATCATCTGGGTACCCCTGAGAGTCCCCACTTTGACAGAGTGGGAAGATGCACATTTCGAACCATCACTCTAGTGTTTTGGGATCTGACCCCTTGAGATTTGAGTCAATTGTGTAGTAATTGAACTCCTAACCGGTACCCAAACCCGTGTTATATAATGTTATCAGAGTGCTGAAAAAGTTTGGATAAACCCTGTTTGTAGCTCGTTTCTGTTAAACAACTCTGGTTAGAATAAATTCTGTTTGGAGCTTGCTGCTTGCCTAAGTTGACTTTCGGGGTGCCTCCATGATAGCAGGATACCCACCTGGCTAGCTTTAACCAAGGGATAATTCTTTCTTGGAAAATGCCTTAATGAGCATTGGGAGCTGTCTCCCCAGACTACATCTGCAATAGGAAAATGCTGAGGTTTAGTTGTTTTAAGACTACTCTTGCTTTTGACTGCAAAATGGAGCCCAGGGAATAACCTCCTCCCGACCAGGTGTGTCCTGCCAGACGTCCATGGGAAATAGTGGTAGTGGATGTTCTGCGCTTGCACAGCAGAAACAAATAGGAGATGGCTTGAGCACTCTGCATTGCTGTGATCAAGTCAGTGAACTAAGAATGTGATACCTCAGCTCTCTGGTGAGACCAGAATGAATCTCTAACAGTTCCTTATATCCAGAACCTCTGGCTTGTTGAGAACAGGATGAATGGCAGGTGTTGGAGGTTTCACTTCAGCACAAACCTCCTAAGCATCTTCTTTTAGTCTTTATTCTACAAATTAGACAACTTAAAGGTAATTGCTAGGTACGTTCATGTAGCCATAATCTACTTAGAATGCCTTATATCATGAACCATTATTTCAACGCTAATGCCAGCACCCAGGTCATCTAACTCATCACCAGATGCAGCTTGACCCTCCCAGTATCTTTAAACATTATGTGTCAACAAAATCTGTCTTTGTCGAAGTCTCTGCTAGACCATCCTCATTGCTCCACCACTGTAGCTCCATAATAACACGTTCATACATTGCAAGATTTACTGCTTTATCATCCCACTAAACCAACCTTTGGCTTGGCAAAACTCCTACCATTATATTTGCTTACAAACAAATCATACTAAGTTTCCCAGGAGCTTAATTGCTTTTGTTTGCAATGCTACAGCTTAATATGGGCAGTTGTTTGTAGATACTTACTATGTGTCATTGTTGTACCTGGTAATAAACTGTGTAACGTTGTGCAAAATTAACTGGAACATGACTTGTTAATTATAAAAGGTGCCCTAAAGTACATGTTTCACTTAACAAAATGATTAGTTGTAAATATTTTATTGCAACAGCAGGCTGTTTGGTATGCTACACAGTAGTTAATGGGGACATTTTGTCACATTAGGTCCAGCCCTGCTTTTTGTCAATTGAAAGGCAACAGGATTAAACTTGTTCACCAAACACTTTCCTCAGGCAAACAGCCCCAAATTCCTGCAGCAGAGGGCAAGGTGCCTTTCTCTGGGACATGTAGCACATTTTTCCCAATCCCCTGTATAAAGCAAGGAATCGCTAGGCATGAGGAAGCTTTAGGGTTACTGGCTGAGCCGGTGACCGCATGGCTTTGTCAATCAGTGTCATTTCCAATTTGTACTGAGCTTTCCTTAGTGCCAAATATTTTGGAGGCAGGTCCTCAGCAGGCATTAGCTACATTTCACCTTCACTCACCATCAAGGACAGGATGCACCCGTACACTACCATTTGTGTCTGACTTCAAGCTGAATAAACACCCAAGCGCATAATATGGGTAGAGTAATAAAATTAAGATTATAATGAAGGGAGACAAAGTGACCTATTTAACGATATAGTTTTGTACATCCAACAGGACATTGTGGAGAAACATCATGTGAGACTCTAATTGCTGTCAAGGGCAGAGAGATCCAACAGCGCAAGCAGGAACATGCTCTCCTCAGGAGAAGCTCGTTGTACTGTGTCATGACAACGAAATTCAACACCCACTTAGGCTTTTCCTTGATCAACTTCTCCTAAAAAGCGAGCAAGGATGTTGCCATCCCCATGCTCCATGAGAAGACAAGGCGGTGCTATCAGGTCTGGGCTCTGTGCGTGGTTGCCATCTGGTGTCTCCAAGGACCATCAGACACCTCGCAGAGATGGAAGGCGAATATTATGTGACCCCCACCAGACTGAGAGCAGTGTAGATTGCACCATGTGACATATAATGGAGAATGAAGAGCTATCAGGTTCCCCCCAGGATGAGCCCCTTGTTTGTCTCCTATAACAGTGGCGAATCAATTATTCTACCATACTCTCTTTGGTTGGTGGGGCTGACCCTTGCCTCATGTCTTCACAACATATGGCCGCATTCGGGAGTGGCATGGTGAGGCTTGGGTGGTTTTTGGGAGAGTGTCCAGCATGTTCTTATCGCTGAGCATGGAGAGGAGCAAGGACACTGGTGTGGGAAGTGCCTTTGGGTCAGTTTGCACAGTATTAGGGTTGTTTTCCTAACTTCTTGCTCAATTTGTACAAAACCCAAAAGGAAGCTTGGATCCTCTAGCAAGAAAAATTTTGTCTAAAACAGAATGAAAAAGTGCATTTTCCAGAAGAATTTTAATGTGAAAATTTGAATCTCATTTAATACTTCGTCTCTTTAATTAACTGTAAACCATGACTTAAACCCTATTCATGAATTTCTGAGGCTGCTGTTCTTATTCCTGTTTTTGGCTAAAAGACTTGTTCTTCAAGTGAGAAAAAAAAAAAATTAAAATACCCCAAAGCTGCCCCCCATGCACACTTACCCACTGATTTCTTCCTCTTGCAGCAGAGTCTGTTTTCATGAAAAGATTTTCAACTTGCTCGTGGCTGAATGTATGACAAAACTTTGAGATGAGCGTGTTATGTGAAGAGTAACTGAATCAGTATGCTTAATTTTCATAACATGTTTAAACTCAGCTGGAAATAATAGGGTTTTGCAGTCTCAGTTTTCGTGCTGGTTTCTAGATGAGTATTGGAAGTTCAGGAATAACATTTTTTTCCAAACTTGGATCAGATTAATCCAATTATGTGTTCGTTTTACATAAAAATGCCAAATCCATCATGACTGAGCAAAAATGAATGTGGCCCAAGTATAGTTCAGTTTTGTTTGCAGACTTATGCTACAGTCCTACAGATTTTACTTAACGCAAACAATCTTCTTAAACACAGCAAGAGTTCATTAGTCCAGTAGCTGAGAAAATCTAGCTTCACATTAGCACCTTGGGCTGGATCCTGTCACCTGGCTCCAGCAAATCCTGACAAATGAGCTTAAATCGCACGTGTTTTGCAGCCTGGCTATACTATTTAATAAAATGAAAACCTGTTTGGTTACCATTTAGTCATCTGGATACAGTGGTTTAATTATTGTTAAACAACAAAGGAAAACAAAAGCCAGGAAAAAAGCCCAGGGCTTCCTCTGCGCTGCAAAACGAATTATGGTAATTTCAGTCTCCTTAGAAATATATTGTTGAGAAAAGCATAGTTTGGAGCATGTGAAAAATCTATGTGAGTATGGAAAAGTGCTTTTAAAATGCTATGCAGCAGGTTAAATTATGGATCTTGTGTGTACCAAGTACAACGGTGGGACAATTTTTCCTGGATACCCAAAAGCGGTCCTCTTGCCACCTCCATAACAGAGATCTTCATCACTCCTTTCTGATGGGCCAACGTGGATCTATCTGAAAGGTGCTCAGGCCTGGAGTATCAAGATTTTTGCTGTAGACTCAAATTAAGACATCCCAATCATCTATTCCCTGGTTTTGAGAAAGGTATAACATGTTTGGGCAGCCTGTCTGGACAGCAGAGGATGGCAAGGGGGCTGGGATGGAGACAGCTGGTGGTTGCCATCTGCCTGGGCAGTGGATGGGGCAGCAAGACAGCCTTTCCTCTGAAGTGTTTGCAGAGACAGATGTCCCCTTTGGCCTCCCTGGGCTTGCCAGGAGAATGTGAAGAGCGTCCTTCACACCGTGCCTGGTGAATAAGGCACATCCCCAGCTGCCTGGCAGTGCCAGCCTGTGCCCCCGTGGCAGCCGTGGCTCTGCTGCAGCTGATCCCGCTTTGAAAATGTGAAAATGCGCTTGCCAGGAGACTCTAACCTGAGAGCGACCAACATGTTCATGCTTTTCCTCTCTCTTGCCATCTCTAAAGCTTGCTGTCTAATTTGGGCTGATTTTCTTCCTTCTTGCACATCTTCCCTGGCCTCTGACACTTCCTCCTCTCTGGCTGCTTGGGCTTGCTCTTCTCCCTGATCCCCTGATCTGGTCCACCTTTTTCCCATGCAGGTTCTCATTTCCTCTTTCTTCTATGTTGTCTGCCTGTTGCAGAGTCCAGCCTACAGAGTGACTCCCATGGAAAAAGTGAGGAAAAGTCGGGAGAGCTCTGTGTCCCCTTTTTTCAGCCCTGCCCTCTGACTGACCCATGTCACCTCCTCACACAGCCCTTGTCTCCTCCTTTCTTTGCTGTCCCTCATGGCCATCGGGGCCACGACTCGGTGGCCCAGTTTCAGGAGGTCTGATCACGTCAGGTTATCTAGATCCAGGGCTGTCTGTTTAATATTTTAAGGGTCACAGCACAATTTCCAGGACTTGAACCCAGCCGGACAGGAAGTTTTGTCCCTCTGCGAGCTCTGATGGCTTCACCGCCCTGCTCAGCAACCTCCTGCCAACATCTCGCAGCATCTGCAGAGCACCCGGAGTGCTGCTGGCAGGTGCTTCCCCTGCAGAGGCACCTCCCTCTGCAGCTGGACCCTTGACTCCACAGCAAGCAATTTGCCAACCTAAAAAACCTGCTCTTTTTATCCCTGCCATGCTGGATCAGCATCCCAAGCTGGAGGACAGCCGAGAGCAGAGGCAGAGACCTCAATCGCCCCTGCTCCCTGCCACCCGCAGCCATGCCGAGCACTCCCCGGAGCAACTCCAGCCTCTCATCTCATGAACAGCAGCAGGAGAAGGGATATATTTAGCTGTCTCATTACAAACATTTTGGAGGGTGAGCAAATAGTCCTGCCTCCCTTGCTGTGCCGCAGCTCCCTTTGTGTGGGCTGCCCAGCCCACAGCTGCCTTTCTAAGCAGGCACCAGGTTTCTTCCTCCAGCAGAAAATATATTTCCCTTCCGACAGCTCTTGGCTGCTTCCCTGTTGCAAGCTCTGAAAAGCAGTGGGAGACTGATCCCAGAGCACAGGTCCCTTTTCCCTTCCTCTTCCTAAGCTGGTTCCTCCTCCAGAGCGAGACAACAGGAATCAGGCTGAAGGAGAGTACATTTATCACCAGCAAAGCGCTCATGCCGCCAGCAACCACATGCTGGGCAGCAGGTCTGCGCCGGGGAGACTCTCCTGCCTCTGCCCAAACCTCGTGCTGGTTAAGGAGATCCCTCCGGCTGAGGGGCTGCATCTCTCACCAGGGCTTGGCACAGTCCTGCCGACCTCAGTGTATCCAGGCACTGGGAATGTTGCTCTTGGACCACTCAGGGCATTTGTTCCCATGTGCATGTGGAGAGATCCAGTTAGCTGGCAAACCCATACCTGAAATTCAGAATTCAGCCTCTGAAGTTCATCAAGAGTCATTTGTTGTTCAACGTTGCAAAGCAACGAAAGAAAGCAGGTGTTAAAGAAAAAACTCACCCACAGCGCTATTAGTCACAGTCGCAGTAACGCTGTGCAGTGAATCGTCTAGGTGCCTGGAGTGCAAGCTTCTAGGAGAGACAGATCTGAATTAATTAGCAGACACTTCTTTTTGTTTCAGATTATTTTCTTAAATAAATGTGCCGTTTACTGTATCTATGCAAACGTGATCCCATTTATACATATTCTCTAAATAAAAATCTTTTCTGCACCTGCTGAAGACAACGAGGAGTCAACACTAACTTTGAAGGGAGCATCCTATTTTTAATCCACTTTTGTCTCCTCGTTGCAAGCTAAGTATCTTCTCCTGATAGCTGCTGGGAGTTCACTACATTCTTTAATTTCTATATAGTTCCTAGTAAATCAAATTTGGTTATGGGAAAACAAAATATTTTCTGTACCTTTACGGTAATCCAAGGAATGTACATCTGTGTTTTTCTCCTCCCTTTCTTCAGATCAGGGAGACATGGTGTTTCAGCAGAATGACAGACAACACTTTCAAATTTTCACAGACTTGCCTTCAACAATAATTTACCACATAAATAATGCTCCTTGAGCAGCAGTAATCAATAAGGTTCTGAGATTGTAAGTGGTGGGACAGACCAGCGCTTTGCTTTGTTGTCACTGTACATACTCCTGATGGCATCAGCAAGGGACAAATCCAGAGCTGGGATCTAACTGGGTGAACTGGATGCTGGGCAAATCCTACAAGAAAGGCAGTAGTGTGAGCAGCAGATGGACCAGCCACAGCAGACATGTTTATATGAAGCACAGGAAAACTTTGGGAAGAGAGTTGAGGAGAGCAGGAGGTAAGAGGGGCAATACTGGACACGATGCAAGTCTGCTACAAGCTCTCCACCTCCCAGAGGTGGTCCCTGCAGGGCTGTACAGCCATCTCTGAGTGACCAGAGAGCCCAGACCTGGCAGCTCCAGCCACTGCTCCTGATAGGAGGGATGTCTAGCTGGCTTCCCCTTTTTGTCCCCTCCACCACATGGGAGCAGAAAGGAAGGGGGTGAGCCCTGGGTTCCCATTTCCCAAAGCATGGGCAGAGAGAGGAATCTCCCCTGCACTGAGAGATCTCAGACCGACTTGACTTTAACTCTATTTTCACAGAATCACAGAATCACAGGATGTTAGGGATTGGAAGGGACCTCAAAAGATCATCCAGTCCAATCCCCCCGCCAGAGCAGGAACACCCAGGTGAGGTTACACAGGAATGTGTCCAGGCGGGTTTTGAATGTCTCCAGAGAAGGAGAATCCACAACACCCCTGGGCAGCCTGTTCCAGTGTTCTGTCACCCTCACTGAGAAGAAGTTTCTTCTCGAATTTAAACGGAACCTCCTGTGTTCCAGTTTGCACCCATTACCCCTTGTCTTACCATTTGTTGTCACTGAGAAGAGCCTGGCTCCATCCTCGTGACACTCACCCTTTATATATTTATAAACATTGATGAGGTCACCCCTCAGTCTCCTCTTCTCCAAGCTAAAGAGCCCCAGCTCCCTCAGCCTTTCCTCATAAGGGAGATGCTCCACTCCCTTCATCATCTTTGTGGCCCTGCGCTGGACTCTCTCCAGCAGTTCCCTGTCCTTCTTGAACTGAGGGGCCCAGAACTGGACACAATATTCCAGATGCGGTCTCACCAGGGCAGAGTAGAGGGGAAGGAGAACCTCTCTCGACCTACTAACCACCCCCCTTCTAATACACCCCAGGATGCCATTGGCCTTCTTGGCCACAAGGGCACAGTGCTGGCTCATGGTCATCCTGCTGTCCACCAGGACCCCCAGGTCCCTTTCCCCTACACTGCTCTCTAATAGGTCATTCCCCAACTTATACTGGAACCTGTTATTTTAACCCTGTGCTATAGCCATCCCAGCCTTGGTTGCTTCTCTTGCCCATGCCCTCATGTGGAGTTGCTGGCTGGCTTCCTCACAGCTCCCTCTTACACACTCAGACTGTGGCAAAGCCAAAGGACGACCAGACAGTCCCCACGCCAGCAACAACAATGCATATTCATGCAGCCATCACAATAAGAGTGTGCAATACTTAGCATTTATATTGAGAATTTCTCCTCCCGTGCAGCATACAGAGATTAAAATTTTAATCCTGCTCTTGAATATCAATACCTGCTGCTAGTCTCTCTCTCCCCCCATCCTGCCTTTCTGGAAGTGAATAAATAACTGGCTGATGAGAGAAAAGGTGTTTCTTTATTCAGAGTGATTTGGCTTGTGGAAATCTGTTATTCACACCGTGCATGCTCGGGCCCCGCACACAGCCTCAGCATTGTCGTTGTCTGAGAAGCAGTTCATGTTGCCCTGTCCTCTCAGAGACCCTACTCAGAAGATGAATCATCCACTGTTCATGGACAGAAATTTCCTCTGGTTAATTGAATCTCATGTTTATCCTACGCCTATCTATCTGTATCTGCTGCCAGAGGTTTCACATCCCGTTAGATTTTCTTTACTTCATGCAATCCTGTAGGGTCCAGCTTCCCAATTTCTCTTTCTCAAATTGTTACCTCCCACTTACACATTCTCGTGTATTCTTCTCCATCACTTGGAGGCTGAGCTCAGCCAGGAAAAACAAAGTTTTCCCTCTGCTCCACACTTGGTGAGGTTCACTGTCAGCTTGTGGCCCAGCTGATGCAGGCAGGTGTCCGGGAATGATTTGCCTGAGCAGCAAACTTGTGTTTGGGCAGCTCAGGCTATGAAGATGAAAGGTTTGATTTCTCTGCCAGATCACATCTGCATGTTGCAGAGTCGGTAGCTAGGACTATTAGAAATCTGAATTGTATATCCACTCAAATTTGACTTTTGTCTGGCTCATACTCTACCTTCCACCTGAACAGCTACCCATGTAATTCAGCATGCCATAAACAGAGTTTTTTCCACATTGCTGGGCCATTAGGTTTTCCCACTGCTACTGAAAGCTCTGTGCATGGCTGGCTGGGTCCTCTTTGCCATATCCTATTCTCAGGAGAGATATTTTAGAGTCTGAGGGATGCACACTGTAGTGTTCAACACACCTTTCCTTTCCAGAGGCTCTTCTCAGGATTGAAGTGATGCTGAGCACTTGTACTGTCTGATACATTTACCATGAACCCGAGGGAGTTACCTCTTTGCCAGCCATTCGGGGAGGTGAGAGCCATCCTTCTGGGCTGGTTTTGTGAAGCTTTTGGCAGAAGGAGATGCAGCTTGCAGCCTGAGGATTCCTAGCCAAGCCACAGTGCTTTGAGGTGTAGAATGTCCTGTGGCCAGTGGCCCATGGAGTTTGGCCAGCCCCTGCCAGAGCCAGTTGCAGGAGAGTGTGTGGCTTGGTTCCTACCCTTCATTTATTTAGCAGTAGAGAGATAATCCAAGAAAAGAGACAGAAAACCTGAACACACCCTTTGGGAAGGCGATGGTGAGGCAGACCACACCCTATGTCAGCAGTGGGTTCTGCTGTGCAGTGGTCGTGTTTGTTAGCAAGGTTATTTCGAAGCTCTGGATGCAAGCAGAACATGGCTGTGGTTATGGACATGTTGGCTAGACGGGACTTCTGGATGTCTCTAGTCCAAACTCCTGCTCAAAGCAGGACTATTACCAAAGCCAGATCAGGCCAGCCTTGGCATTGTCTAGTCAAGCCTTGAAAATCTCCAAGAATAGGGATCCCCTTCTCTGGATAATGTTCTAGTATAAAGTTTACCCTCCTGTTGAACTTTTATCTCCTACCTAAAACTCCCAGGCTACAACTCATGGTCCTGCTTTTATTGTTTGGCATTACCAGGGAGAATATGACTCTGAGGTCTTTGCAGGAGGCGTTCAGGCAATCGTGGGCAGTATTAGGCAGCTGCTAAATCAGCCCTTAGCCTCCCCTTCTCCAGAGTAAACCAGCTCAGGTCCTTCAAGCTCTCCTCCTGGGTTGTGTGCTCTAGGACGTGACCACCTTGGTAACCCTCTGCTGGACCTCTGCTCTCCAGTTGTTCCATAGCTCTTTTGGACTGGGAGGCCCCAAACTGAATAATATTGAATATTGAACTGCAGCCTTTACTCAGATACCAGCTCCCTTCATTCAGCTGACACCCTTCCCATGGGAGGAAAGCTCCCTCTTACCACCCATGGAGCTACTTCCTTGCTCTTCTTTCCACTTGTCAGCAACTGTGGCCTCACAGCACAAGCACAAAAAAAAGGGTTAGTATGTCCAAAGAGCTCACATCTTATTGCACAGCTTTACAAACCGCTTAAAAAATTTGACCAAAATTAATAGCCTGCCCATGTGCCAAGAATACCCTCTGTCATGTTCAATAAGATTGTCTTATTTATATGTCCTCCTTTCCCATATTACACAGACTTCGTGTACTCATGTACTTTGTATACACCTATTACATATACTTCAGCTGTAAACTCCCATGGTGTAAATTCTCACTTTTTGGGTTTGCAGAGTCACTTGTTCAGTGGGAACCTGCTCCAGAGTCAGGGCTCCTGCCTATCACAGCAGCTACTCTGAACAAGAGCATACTTTGTACTGAAAGCAACTGAGTGATGCCCTGGTTGGGGCTTTCCAGGACATGCTCTAGCTGCATCTGTGAAAAACACAGTTGGAAGATGATTTCAGGGAAGAAGAAAACTGTGATATAAAACATAATCCTGAAAAAGTCATTTTCAAGTGACAACAATGTTCACGCTGTGAAATTGCAGAAAAGAATTGGGTTTGCCAGAAGAAGAGTCTGCGATTTCCACAATGTTAGTAATCAAACACACCGTGTAACTGAGAACAACATGTGTGTAGCTCTTATCCCTATAATCAGAAAACAACCTGTTTCTTCCAGGCTCCAGCACGCAGAAAAAAAAAAAAGAAAAAAAAATCACCGATGCATGCTTGAGCAGAGATTACAACTGGCAGAACACGGTCCCTGCCTCCAATATATCTTGCCTGTGAGCATCCTTCTGAAATTGCGCTGTGGAGCAGCAGTCCATATGGCAGGTGGTGTTCCAGATCACCCATGAGACCATCCTGCAGCACAATGTCATGGCTTGTCAACATAGCTGAGCTTGAAACAGTCAGGGGGTGCGTGGTTCATGCATTACTGAGATTTTTTTATCTTTTGCAGCAGTGAGAATTATTTCTCCTAACACACCAGCAATGGAGGAGGAGGTGGGGAAGGCTGTACATGACTGCCACATTGAGCTGTTAGCATGAAATGCATGCATAAAGCTACAAGCAAGCCAAAAATTCTTCAGTCCTAAGATCTTTTCACATCAGGCTGGAATCTGTCACGTCCACTCAGAAGCCGGTTACCCGAGGCTGCTGTAACTATGACTGATATCAGGTGTTTGTATTTTATCTATAACAATCTGTATTACTCCACTGCCTTAAGTGCTACAAAGAGCTTACAAGATAAAAACAAGACAAGAGAGCAGGGACAAGTGCCCTGCTGTGGATGGAAAAGGAGAATAGGGGAAATATTCACTGACAGCAACTAAGGGCACTTTGGCCACACAATCCAGCCGCCTTGGCTTGGTAAATCAGTCAAGCCACAGAAACAGCTCCAGATTTGGACACCTTGGTTTTGTAGATGTACAACATGAGCTGGGTGTCTGGTTTCCCCTACAGCCTAGTCAATACAGCCATGCTCTGCACCCGGTGCACCCCTCCACTACCTGCAGGGTTTATCATGTGCCCAGCTACAGGTTCCTAATGCCACTTGAGATCCCCTGGGGTATCCCAGACATCTGTTTGGGATGGTAGATATAAGAGCTGGCCTGAATCAAGCCCCTTGCAATGCAGGCAGTGAAACCAAGAAGCAATTCAACTCGCCCCAAAGTGGGCACCCCTGCTGACCTCTTGTGAGCCCTCCAGCTGAGGCTGGCCAGACCGAGGGGGTCTCCAAGAGCTGTAGAGGAAACTTCAACACTCAGCCCACGTGGAGCCACCTGCATTCAACTACCCAAGCCCAATTCCACTTGTTGGACTGCGGAGCTGAGTCCCCCCTGTTTACGCTCTCTAAGCAGCCTCCAGTTGCTAGACAAGGTAACAGCCTAGACCACTCTCCATGAGACATTTGAACATGTGTGATAAACTACAAGAGTGGAAATGCACAATTATGGCAGATTAGTCAACAGTTTGTAATTTGTTAAATTGCCAATTCAATTGCCCTCCAAGGGAAGAGCAAACTTCTCCAGGTATCTTGAAACCCCGGTTTTGTGGCACCTCGATTGTCTTGAAGACCTATCCCTCCTTGCCACGGACCTGCACTCTTGGGCAATCACAATGCTATTCAGATGAACAACTGGCTTGTGATGGATGGTAAAATGACACAATATTTTTGTATGTTCTGTAACCAAATGACATTATTGAGACCCAACAAGCCAGAGATTAAGTGACTTCTGGAACAAAATGATGCTTGTGCCACAACTGTATCATTTTCAACAATTTTGTCTTACTCACTAGCTACTAACCTACGCTGTTACTAGGGTGCTTTTGTTTCTATACTCTTCCTTATGTCCCTGAGCCACTCAACCACGGGTCTTTCTTTTTACTGTATTCATCAATTCCCTTCACTTGACAGCTTCTAACTTATATCAGTTTACATTTTTTATGATTTTTTCAGTCCTATCTAATCTCTTCCCCTTTATGACACACTAGCACATCCACACTATCTATGCCTACTTCAGTCCAAAGCTTTTGGTTTCTCTTCCCATTTTACTTGCTCGCAGTTGAGGCTTTTCTTTCGTTTTGATGCTGTCCACTTCCCTGGAAACCATTGCTGCAATGTGGCTGTCCAAGAAGTCTTCCTTCTTCCAGATGTTGTGTAGTGGGGAACTTCACTTAGGAACTGCATGTACTGTTCTGCTTGACAGGCTATGATGGATTTATAAACACTTCCTTATCTCCTTCACTCCCTCATGAAGAGATGGACTTCTTTGCCAGACATTTCTCAAGACAACTGTATGATAAAGGGCCAAACCCCAACCCCTAACCCTGAGACCAGGTAACAGTTTGGTTTTTGGCCACTCTGGCTCAGGGCTAGCTCTATGAACAGATTCTCCTTGGGAAGGGGTATCTGGAGTAGTCCCAAAGAGATCCAGGGTATAACCTGTCATTCACTTCTGTAGACAGTCAGGCGCTCTAACTGTCTCTTGTTTTGCAACATGGATGAAACCAGAGGTTGCAGAATCAGGAGGCAGGTAGCCCTTGCTGCATCTCCAGCAGATAAGTCTCACTAAGGCTGTTCAGCCACATGGAGAACAAACAAATCAACAATAAACATATTTAAAATGATAATCATCGGTTTCTTCTGCTCCCAAAGAAGTTGTTCACTTTGGCTTCTAAATCTCCTTTCTTGGCTATTTCTGTTGTCCGCTGAAAAATGTCATGTATGGGAGGAAGAAACAGCGGCTTGCTGGTCACAACATTCCCAGCAGAAATACCCTTCCTGAGCCACGCTGTGCCACAGCTGGCCCAGGACAGCCCAGTGGTCACAGGCACACATCCTGCTCGGTGACTCAAGACCATTTCAGTCACAGGCAGCTGAAACCCGCTCCATTCCAGCCCTGACAGGAATGAATGGCCACGGTACGGATGAAGGCAGCACATTACGCACAAATACATGTTGACCTCTCTGCAACCCATTACCTCTGGTGAATTATCACAGTCAGAGGAACGTGGCACTTGGGTGACACAGGATATAGCCTGTGGCACGGAGCCTGTCACAGCTCACTTGATCTTGGCTGGGCTCTGTTGAACATAAAGGCACTGGGAGCACATGACAGCACATCGCCCATGGGTGAAATTTGGCATGAGGACTCAATTCTCCAAGTGCTTCTAATTACTGGGGGTGACCAGTTTATAATTACTACCAATAAGCACTGTTCCCTTGTTCCCTAGTTACTAGATTTGAATATATGTATGTATATAAAAGTACACATGGAATCACTTCAAACTAATTTCAAAGTAAGAGACTGGTCCCGTATCAAACTTTTTAGTGTCATGAAGTTAACCAAATAGCATAGAACCCCAGAAACATCCACTATAAACTGTATTTGTCTGTTGCTACGATGCTTCAGGGAATGTAATAGCGTGGTAGGGTGAGGAGACTGCTTCCTTTCCAGTAAAGCATCCAAAACCAATTTCTTCTCTTGTAGACATCAGAAGCCCTCACAGGTTTGGCATATTGAGGAATAGCTATTTACGGTCTCTTCCACACACTTGCCTTGAGTCCCTGTGCACCGTTCTTTATTTCACAGCTGTTTAGTGTGATCATATGTAGCATAATGTTTCCCATGAATAATTTACAAGCTAAAAGCACTCAGGAAGGGTATGACAACATTTGCAAAGATACAGATGCAAAGACGGTTTTCACTAGGCCATTGCAAGGTGCTTTTTTGTTGAAGCTTATTTCCATAGGAAAGTGTATCCCCCAATAAATAGCTACTTCAAATATAAATGAGTTTGGTGAAATATGAATTGTATTTTTATGCTTTATTTGCATCTCAAAATCCGGGTTACTATTTGCTTAAATCTTAAAAACGTGAGAAAAATAGCTGGCAAAAACTCTGTAAAATAACTGCAGGTCAAGCAGTCAGTATTCACGATGACTACCAGCAAATGGCAATAGCATTTGAGGGAAATGCATTACCATAGCCCAAATAATCAACACAACACACTCTTACAGGGACAGTTAACAGGAAATGAGCTCTGTATTTCTGATTGGAAGAGTTTTAAATACAAGGAGAAAAAAGACAGAATAGAAAATACATACTCTCTAAGGAAGGAGACGTTTTTTATTTTGACATTTGTAAAGAATGCTAATGATCTGCTCAGGATGATTTCTCTGTAGACTTCATACTCACCATGGGTGGTGAGTATTACAGCCCTGTTAAACTAATCATCATTAGTACTGCTATCAGCTGTTATTTTGGAACTGAACATTTTTCTTGGTTTGAATGTGTTTTTTAAACAAGGAAAGCATATTTTATAAAAAGGAAAACAACATATATTTGAGTTTCTGTTACCCAAGTGGGCCCTCAGCAAAATCACACAGAAGTGGAGAGGCTTAAGAAATCATTTAAGAATGCAGCACAACTTTTTCCAATTATCATTACAAGAGCCAGGTAGCTGAATAAAAAGCATCTGATGCAGCTATTACCTAGCTTTATCCACCAGCTTTTGAAAATCTTGACAACACTGCTAATTTGTGTTCCCAACTCTCAGAATCTTATTGAGATGTAATGGATTAGGTATTTATCCTCTTGAGTGAAAGGAAAATCGAAAAAACACTTCTTCTATTAGAAAGCAAGTTCCTTGTCCTTGTCAATACAAGGAGAAACCTGAAAGTATGATCCAGATTACTTAAGAAGGAAATAGATTTTCAGATTGAATTATTTTGAATAAACAAATTTTGATCCAATATTATGATTTTTGGAAGGTAATTTATGCTGTGGAACAGCTGACACTGTCAATACCGATTTATTTTTAGCTAAACCCATCATTCTTTGCAAAAAAGACAGCTGAGATGAGTAAAACATAAGAAAACTTTCTGGTTTTCTGCCCCCAACAAACAAGATGCAAAAACTCATCAAGTGAGCAATGCTTTTACCATAAAAAATAACAGGGAGAAGAAAATACTTGATGACTGAAGCAATTTAATATAATCCTATCTGTTGCATTTTACTTGGAGCTTATAGACCACTCTGAAAAAACCTTTTAACAATTTCTCTCTATCGCTCCTGCACAGACTGGTATTAAAACCCAACAGAACAAAACACAGAGAAAGCTTGTAAAAAATGCAGATTCTAAAATAATCTTCTGTATGCTCTCACCTCAAAACAAGTGAAACTGATAATTTAATGGACTGTATCATTTGTTCCACATTTTTTCAGCCATGTACAAACTTCTCATGATAAGTAGTGATTACTATAATGGTATAATTTTTATGAAAGAAGGAAAATATAGATTCTCGTTCATAAAATGTGGATGTAGTGCTATGTCTATGTCTTTCATTGACAAACCTGTAAAAATGACACATTTCCTATGCAACACTTTTGCACTGACACATTTTCAATATTTCCTCATCATTTTTCTGTAAAACTTATTTTTCAATGCAATAAAAGTTTTCAGGGACAAGATTAAACCCTAAAATAACCTTGATTCTTGGAAAAATCAGCTTTGTCTATTGAGATCATGTACGGAATGATAACCCCTTTAGTGAGACACACTTTTTTTAAAAAAAAAAGTAGCTTTTGAATGCTCGTAGAGCATTGGCTCCTTGAAGAAGAGTGTGTTAATGGGCTTGGGGCTACTTGACAGGGAAACTGAACCTGTAAAAACTGCACTAATTATAACTCATGCTTCTTGGCTACTTTGCTGTGAGTCTGTGGTTCTCCAGGATTAAAATATCAATTTCAGCTGTCAGATTTGTAGTGCAGACAGTGGGTTGCATGTTTAGGTCTATTGAAGGGACGCTCTCAGCTGCAGGACCCAGGAGCACCCTTCAGGCCCAGGTGGACGTCGCAGCCACATCCCGGCTCCATGTTAGCACGACTCCCATTGCCTCCCCAAGTCCTGGCCAAAGGCACTTCAGCACCTCACGTCAAGTCCCTGACTTTGATGATGGGAGACCCAGACCCCAGAGCACTCTTCCTTCCCAGGGCATGACTTCAGAAAATTAAGTCCATTAAAAAAGTTACTTAAAACTCATTGCTGTATTTTACAACCATGGGCTTGGTATCACTATGTACTTCTGCTGGACTAATAATGGCAGATTTAAAACACAGCCTGCCAGCTTCCCTCCTTTACAACACCTAACAGAAGCCATTTTTTGGAACATGGAGGTGCTGCTGCAGGACATGGGACAGAGAAGATAAAGCTGGGGTGGGTGGTGAAGCTCAGGCTGCAGGCACGTTTGCAGGAGCAGAAAATCTCTCTGACCACGCTACTGCTCTCCAGCTGCCAAGATAGGAACCACCCAAGGGAAAGCAAGGAATCTTTTTTCCTTTGAAAGTTTATGAACTTAGTGCTTTCAAGGAACTGCTGCTGTATTTGTACCATGCAAGATACGGATATACTGTGGTTTTATCTAAACTTCTATACCACAGTCACGTGTATGAAAAAGGCAGAGAGGCTGAAAAGCAAGCAAACCCACCAATTATAGATTGCAAAGAAAAGTGTTATTTCTCAACAGTCTGAGAAAAACAGGTTGACACCATACCCCCAACAACTCTGTCCCTCTAGCCAGAATCCTAATGCCAAATGTAAGAGCAGAAGTACATCTTCAAAGGCCTGATGTTCAGAAGTGCTAAGAAGCCACAAATTCCACTAAGTCAGATGTATGCAACAGCTTTGAAGATTAAGCTACTTGTATTTAAGTGCTTTAATGGAGGTTTAGCAATCTAACTTTATGAAGCCAACTTTGAAGGTTTCATTTATATACCAGCGGCAAACACTATCCAGTTTTTGGGAAGAGTCAAGCCCGGACATCAGGAAGTTGAAAGTATTGCTCATGCCCTGAGCTGAGCAGATGGGGCGGCCCGTGCAGGGCTCGCGCCTGCTCCAAGGCATGGGACTGCTGCACGGGGCAAAGGGTCAACCTGACCCTCACCAGCAGAAGAGACAGGAGAACAGCTCATCACCAAGGAATAGGGGCATTCAAGATGCCAGTGACAGCCCTGCAGCTTTGAGCAAGTCGCAGCCGAGGTGCTCTGTTTCCCTCTACTGGTAAAATTTCAAATTTTTTTTTTTTTTTAAATGTTAGTTTTCTGCGGGAGATTTTCTGCTGGAGGCCTCCCAGGGCCAACATGTGCTGCTTTGCTTGGGAGCCCTACTGGGGCCTCTGCCTTTCTTCCCAAATCTCCCTGTTAGCTGAGTCCTTCCTTCTTTGCTGAGCTTCACCACTCAACCATACCTGTTTAATGCTGTTGACTTCAGCAGAGCTGGGCAGGAATTTAAATTATTAAGAAATATTCCAAGGCAATTTATGGATCTTTGGAAAAGCTTCATTGATTTCTCAGCGTGAAAGCAGTACCACAACACCGAAACTATTCTAGGCAACTTAACAAGTCTTTTAATAAATTGCTGCTATTCGGTTGGGTTAAAAGGCCAGAAGAGAGGTTCTGCTGTTGGAAAGTCTCAAGGTTACAAGCCGGTAAGAAGATGCAGTAATTGTACACATTGCAAGGGTTGCACTATCCAGGTATTTTAATTGCTCAGCTGGACCACATAGTCCACATCCAGCTCCAGTAAGACTTCATGCATGATCCTCTGTTTGCAGATGCCAGAGAAAACGTCAGTGTTCACATCCGTTAGTGGCCTCTACGCAAAATTAATTTGAGAAAGAGCTTTCTGATCTTTCACAGAGAGCATCTTAAAGAGACATGGGTTTCCCAGCTTACAAACTTCTGCTGTCTTGGAGCCCTTCAGGTTTTTTTCTTCCCTTCCACACAACCTTGCTGATGCCAGAGGTTTCCAATGTACTAGTCGAGCAAGTGCAGTTTTGATCTGTGACAACAGTAGCAGGGGTGACATTTTAAGCTCAGAATACATTAGAGTTTTTCCATACATAATAAGAACAAATGGAGAATTTTAATGCCAGGAAAACTAAGTTATGGCTCTGTTTACTCAGATACATAAGTGCCAGTGCTGGTTTTGAAATATCCAACCATTCACGCTCAGGTACTTCAATTTAACATGACTGATAGATTAACTGAGCTTTTGAAAATGTTTTGGCACAAAGTATGTTGTAATCAACTCTAGAAGAGCCTTTGGCAAACTGGCAGATGCCTCAAGTACGACTATAGCTAATGCTAAACAACCTGGTGGGTCTTACAGTGAGTAGGAATTAAATTAAATTACAGTTAAAGAAAATTACAGGAAAAGGAGAGGAAATCGAATGCACTGGGGGCGAATTAGTCTGCAAATACCTAAATACACCATTACACATTCTTGATTGTTTATGAACATGTTTCTGTTACAGCAGCAGTTGGAGTTTTTAGAGATACTTTTATACCTTTTGCATGCATGCCGAAATGTTAGAAATGTATCATAGGTTTTAGGTTCTGCTGATCAGAGTCCTCTTGTTTTCACATCAATTTATAGTTGCTTTAGTTTTCCTTTTTGATTTAATTGGAATCTATATTCTAGGAGTGCAAATTACCAGCCCAGATAAAACAGGAGTTTAATAAAAAAATGAGAGTATTTAGCAATGAACAGCGTATGCTTCCCTGTGGCAGCTCTGACGCTGTGCCAGGAGTCCCGTGGTCAGGACTTGGAGGTGCAGGCAGGTGGTGGTGGGATGGGAAGCCTGCAGTCTCCATGCCTGCACAGGCATCCATCGTATCTGGAGTCACCTCCAGAGGTTGCCCACTGCTGGGCAGGTTGGAGCACAATGCTCTTGCAGCCCTCATGAAGGACTGGGGTGACATTTGGGTTACTCCCACTTTAACACCTAATACTTCTAGAAGAAAACCATTCCAGGACTTCATTGTTCTGATGGTAAAAGCTGTGATTTCTGACCTTGTTCATGGCCAGGTTTGATCTGTTCAGTGATGGGTTATGTTTATCGTCTTTAAATCTAACATTCCTGTGCCGCTGAAGTTAAATGCAGATGTTTTTTTCTGTTTGCATGGCCTTCAAAATCCCATTTTTTGAATGCACATGAACACTGTAAATGTAGCCAAGAACACATGTGTTTTGTTGAAGTACTAAATCGGCACTAAATCACTAATGAAGCACAAGCTGTGTTGGAAAGTTGTTAATACTGTACATTAGCCCTGCAAATTCAGTAAATGGTGGAGGAGGAACTCAATGGAAAATAGCTGCTCAATTCAGCCTAATCTCTACTGCTGGAGATAATGGGATTCCAGTGACACTGCTCTGAGATTAGCTGGAACACCATGACTGCCTGCCATAACCATGGGCATAATTTAGCTTTATTCTGCATCATTGTTAAAGTGCAAAAAAGCATGAATTCAGATGGATGAGCTGATCTCTGATTTGCAGGATAAGCCATTAGAAAAAAAAATCATTTAATAGTAAACTGAACAGAATTATCAGGCATTTGAAGACAACAGACATTTTTCCAGAGACACTTCTGAAAGCAGAAAAGGACCAAAATCGCAAAATCATGGTTTACAAATTATCTAGGGAGCACAGTGTGAGAAAGGTGTTTTTGTTAACCTTTGGTAAATGACGTGAAAGTGGGCAATTTCAGATCCCATTGCAATTTGGAAGTGAGAAAGCTGAGTGATGCTAGATCATACATCTAATTACTCAGTATTTCTCAATATTCTACTATGTATTTTCCTTGGCTGGAAGCCTCCATTTTGTACTTTTGCCCCACCGTGATCTTAACGAACATGAATGCTCTAAGCATGGCAGAAGGACTGGTCTCTTCTTGCCTGATTCTGTTCCACTTGGGGTTCAACCATTCACACAATGTGATCAAACCTCATGTAATTAAAGAGAGAAAGTAAACACCAAGGCTTTTCATTTTAATGTGATGTAATCCCAAACATATGTGAGTGAAGTGTCCAGACCTGGAATCCCTGATGAGAAGTGCAAGACAGAAATGACACTTTGAATACATATGCAGTAGATTAAAACTTCTCCTTTTTCTCAGTCTTTTTTTCTTTATTGCTTCTGGGTTTTGGTGCATGGAAATTTAATGCAGATTTCTATTAGATCAGCAAAAAGTTTAATTTGCAATTAAAATTTGTCACAGATCATCAAGACTTAGTGAGTGGATATGCTGAAAATCATGTAGTTTTGTTCTCAGTTTTGAACTGCTTTTTCATGTATCTGGGAGCAAGTCTTGTGTTTCTGTTTCTGTGTCTGGAGAAAGACAAGATTACCTATCCCCGTCTGTAAAGAGCTCCGTGATAATGGAGAGAAAACAGTTAATAGGAGCTAATATTTTCCATTTGTCAGTAACAATAGAACCACAAAATGAACGCAGTGAAGGAACTTTGTGCCTGAGACTTGAAGGTCTCTTCTGTCTGTGAAGGGTAGGGCAAAATGCTTTAATGGTTTGGTATTGGACCTGTACTACTGAATATCCAAAAAAACTTGTACAAAAAGTAGTTGAAGTATGATTCAGCTGTTGACAAAAAAAATGTTAGGGTCTATATGTGAGACAGGAATCTCAGTTCTTATTACAGCTAACAGAGATTACTGTGGTACCAGCAGCACGGTCTAGATAGTGATTCAAATGGTCAAGTGGAGGTGCCTGCTGGGCTCCCCTGGATGTGTTGCCTCAACACAGGCATCCAGTGCAACTTGAGATGCCCTGGGCAGCCCAGTTAGTGTCTGGCTGCTCCTGCAGAAGGAATTGAGTGCTGCATAACCTCTGTCAACCCCACACATCTTACACACCCTAGGGAACAAATGTTCAGTCCAGCGAACTGAGCCCAACATCTCCTCTGGCAATGTTGAGAGGAGCAGTGCACCATCACTCCCCTTGAAGTCAATGACAGCTTTTAGCCCTGACCAATGCAAAGTTCTTATCACCACTCCTAAGAGCAAAGAACTAACACAACCAGCTCTCGTTGCTGAGGACAGAAGCATTGGGAAAGAACCATTAACAAAGAGGTGAGCTCCCATAGCTGCCCAAGAGCAGGTCTACCACGGGGATGGCAGGATCAGCAGCACCAATTGCACACCAAACACGTGTCAATCAACAGCACTCTGCCTTTTGTCCCGGGCAGGTTTGCGGGGTGAGTGCTTGGTGCTGCCAACGGGTCACTGACGAAGGCGCACGATGGACTGAAGTTCAGGACAGGCAGCAGATGTACTGCAGTCAATATATCCTCTCATTCGGTGAGTTAATCTTTGTTAATTGCAGTCTGGCACATAATCTAATCATTTTTGCACCTGGTAGTCATAGCTCCGTTTAGTCTGTGTTTCCCTGTTCTGCCAATGAAAACGTCACGTGAGATAGCAGAAAGCTTGCTGAATTCTAGATGCATAATTTCTGTTTCTTTTCCCTTACTCACAAGACCTATCACCCAGAAGAGATGTGAGTTAATTTGACAGATTGTCCTTGACAAATGCATTTTATCTGTTACTCATTTTCACACTTACGGATTGTTCATTTGCTCCAAAATTTCTTTTTTCCAGAAAGCAAAGTTTAAAAAAACCAACCAACCTACCAACCAAAAAAAACCCCTATCCTATTATTCACTGCGCCCCCCCTTTTTTTTTTCTCTAACAAACCAGTATAAATCAGTAGCTACACTACTGAAAAAGTATAAATATTCAGTTATAAAACCTGTATAAGATTAGGGGAAGCCCAAGCCATTTTCTTAAGGCACTGGTTGTGCAACCCTATCATAATTAGAGATACTGAAAAAAACTTCATAGGAAAAACAATTTACTGAGAAAGGAATGATCTGGAATATTTACAAGAAGCAGTAATATAAATGAGTTTGCAGCTTAACATGTTGGGAGCAAAAAGAAAATGTATAAGCTCGCTTGGCTCCTGTCCTACAGGGGCTTTGAAAGTCTGGAGTGTTTTTAACAGGATCAGCGTGAGCTACAGAGGACTGAAAGAGCAAAACACAACTGGGCTTTCTTTGTCAGCCATTTTGCACCATATAATCCTCCAGTTAAAAACCTGAATAGTTTTATTCATACAGGTTGTACATTGTACCAACAATGAGACAACTGCGAGAATTACTTTGCGTATATAATGCAAGTTGAGTCTGTGCAAAAATCACAGTTACATCACATGGTATTTTTAAGACTGACCCTTTCCAAGCTGCTGCAAAGTACAAGAGGCTGGTTTTTGTGTGTGGATTTCTTTTTCTTTTCTTTTTTTTTTTTTTTCTGCCTGACTTGGATGAATATTCTAGCTTTTACAATTTCCAGTGGTTTGGGGAAAACAGCTCAAATTTAATCACTAGGAATGTGAGGCCTTTGGGAGAAATGCTCCATTTCCTCCGGTGGCTTGTACAGACCTTTGCATGGTGGGTCCTCGGTGCAAGAGGAGCCTCTGAGAGCTGCTGGCATCATAGCAGGGGCACAGCCCCGACCCCATTCAAGGGGCTTCCCAACACTCTGCTCACTCAGAGCAGCCTTACGGCCATCAATCACTAGGGTATATGAACATGTAAGATGCTACAATCTGCATCTTGGTGGGATCTCTGACAGAGATGTTTCTGCGTTAATTTTTCGTAAGGGAAGGCTAAGGAAATAACATTCTCCAGCTCTGGTAGCTCTTGTGTGGGTGAGTCTGCAGCAATTTGTGTTCACATATCCCTCCTGGAGAGTTTTCACTACATGGGAACATGCTGGTAACTTTTTGCAGGTGTACATAAGAGAGGACAGTTTCTCTGCATTTTCAGGAAGATTTTGTTTACACCGAATATAAAAAACCGTGCTCTTACATGTTTATCATTGTAAAGTCAGCTTTGGGGGAAAAAAAATCACAAAATAAAAATGTTAGGTATGGAGAAAGTGTTATCACTTTTTTTCCAGACCACAGGAGTTTGTCACCATGGAGACCCTCCTGTTTTCTTTGAGAATGACTCAAATCTTATGGCTGGAGCATATGTGATAGAAGCAAAACAATATCACCAAGAATTCACATTAAACATTTCAGAAATAATTTTTTGAGCACCAACCAACCCCCACAGACTGTTCATGCAGCAAAAGTATGCTTCCACTCTTTTCCTTAAGCTTTTTTATTTCTTATGTAAAATAACTGAAGGTTTTATTTCTAAAGCTAGCTGGATTTTAAGGAACCTGTTATACGAGACTGAAGTCTGAAGGACTTCACTATTATATTGTGGTTTTATATAATGAAGTACTCTTTCTAAGAGCTAAAGCACCTAAGTTTTAAGGGCATAATGAAGCTAAGACGCCTTGAAAAGCTTGGGTTTACTGTTAATGACGTAAGTACAGTTTTTAACTGAAGATAATAGAAGTGGCTACACAGAATGCACTGAAAGTATTCCCCAAACTTCGGAACTTTCTTCGGATATAGACTTAGAAATATGTAATATTGCAGAAACTATTATTTATGGTATAATTAAAAAACAATGCACATTGCCCAAGTTGTGCGTGACGGAGCCAAGAGCAGGACAAGGCAGTTCGGCAGCAAGGCCCCGGCTGCCCACGCAGCGGCTGGAGGCACCAAGCCCACGGAAGCTGGAGTGTGCTCAGCTGGGAAGCACCAGCACCGCTGGAGTCCTGTCCTGATGGCCAACAGCAAACCCGCAGCTTCAGGAGCACCCCTGGGAAAGAAGCAGCCCGGGCACGCTGCTGTTGTTGCACCTCACGTGGCACATCAGGCTGCCCCGCTCCGCTTGAGTCACCGCTCAGCCCGCATAAATGTATTTTTAAACGAGCGTGGAAGGCATTGCAATGACAACTGAGGCAGCCACACCAAATTAGTCTGAAAATGCATGACAGACTTTCTTCCGAACCTGCCTTTCTGCTGTGCCACCCACCTGCCTTTCTGCTCTGCGGCCAAGGGGGAGCTGAGCCCTGCCTGTCGTTATTCCCCCCGCCCGTAGTGCTGCGATACCAGCCTGGGGCTCAGCTCTCCGGCTGCCGGTAACATCGCACACACGGCAACGAGGGGAGCGCAGGGTAAACGCTGCACAATTCAGGGCAGAGAGGAGCCCACCCTGCCTCCCAGGTCAGAACCACTACTCTTAAACCAGGCTCCTGAGAGGGCGCAGCATCCTTCCCTTCAAATACCTTGTGTGTTGGTGGGGAGGGAGAGAAAACGCGACCCCGCACCACGGTAATCAGAGCAGCAGTGCAGCTCTGAGACATGCAAATCTGGTTTTAGGTGGCCCGTTAATGAACCACAGCTCTCGCAGCCGTATGGCACAAGGTATAGAAGCAGTGCCCACCCACCTGTGCGAGTGCGCACCCGTCGCACCCGGTGGCGTTTGCTGTCAGACGTTGTAACTGCAGGCCAGAAAAGGCACCGCTCGCCCTTCTGCAGCACGTCAGCAGATAGCACAAAGCATAAAGTCAGAATAAATACCCCGATGCGCTCGGGCTAATCTAACAGAAGGGAAATTGGGTAATCAGGATCAGATTTGTCCTGCTGGGCCGTGTGGGGTGAATCAGTGTGGATCGCGTTTGGCAGGATGGCAGCGAGAGCCGCCGTCCCTGGCCCAGGAGCAGCTGTCTGTGTTCCCAGCTCTGCGGCAGGCATGGGCCAGGCTGAGCAGCCTCACGGAGAGCTGGAGAGTGGGACAGGTTTTTCTGCAATGCCTTTACACCAGGAATATCCAGGACACAGACTAGGTGCTGAGATGGGGAACTCCTTGTGTTTTTTCCTTCTTCTTTCCTCGGTTATCCTGACAATAAGTAATACAAAGGAAAGGTCCAATTTATTTCTATTATCGGTGAACAAAATAAGTATTTGGAGAAACTAAATGACTTCAGCTTCACAGTGTGGCAAATACTGAAATGAGGACAATTCAGGAAACTTGAGCTGAAAACTTAGTAAAATCTGTCCTTAGCATACACAGGTCTTGGGAACATATGAACTCAAAAATCACTGCAGCTAAGAGTTGCTCTGTGAAATTGATCCAACCAAAGCAATGGTTTCTGTAGTTTCAAGAAGCCATCTTTGTGATAGTCCATTGTCAGGTTGTGCTCACTCATGGTGAGTGATACCACTTCCATCTCTTTCACGAATCCAAGATTTTTTTTTTGTTCTACCCAGTGGGTTGAAATACCTGAATACAAAAATTACCAACACAACAGTTCTATTTGACATGTTGTGAAAGATCAAGGAATAATGTAATATTTCTTTTCGTGGAGCTCAACCTTCTTACAACTTGTGTAAGTTTATTTGCATTGATGATAACACTTGGTCTTTTGCAGCCAGTGTTCTGGGTTTTCAGGCAGCAGAAATATGCTGTCTATAGCAGTGTGTAAGAGTTGGTCCTCTGTTGTCCTCATGTCTTCACTGTGCCATTGCAAGGGTGTCTGATAACTCAGTGATTATCCCATGATAAGATAACTCCATTAATAAATGAATGACTGCGGAATTCTTCCAAACTCTTCCAGGTTTAGAGGCACAGATATTAACTGCCTAATCCAAAACAGCATAAAGAATTAACCTGTGTCAATGGAGAACTTGGGTGAGGGGTGCCATTCTCCTACAGTTGTTTAGATCTCCTCAGATTGACCCGTTCTACATCACCTGTACCTTGGCACTGCCATTCCTCTTCCAGATTCTGTCCTTTCTGTTTCTGCTGAAATCTTCATACAGCACAGCAATATCCATCAGTCTTTGCAGTGATGCTTTCCGTGCCTAACAAATACAGCTGGGGAGCCAGCAGGCAGGTACTGGGTGTTCGGAAGGAGATGAGAACATTACACTTCAACTTCTGGCCAACCTGAATGTAAGAAACTTTACTTTCTGCTGGTCTCTGACAAATGTGTGAGTCTGACCAAAGAGATTGTCAGGTTTGGGAAGGCAGTCCCTGACGTTTTCCATTTGAGTCTGGAAAGAATGATATAACTTTATAGGCCGCTGCAACTCAATGCTGTTTCAACACTATCTGCAGTCTTATCCTAACTCGTGAAGCAGAAGGAAAAGATTTGCAGAACTGCAACCAAAAGCCCTCACTACTGAGCTGCAAAGAAATCCTTCGCTCCTACAAGTGGATGAAATCTCGAATGGATCATAGAGTCATATGGCTGAAAAAGACTTAATGAGTTGTTATAGCCAGCTTCAAAATTATTTAACCTATTTGTTTTACTACCTTTCCTGAAAAACTGTTACAGAATCCCTCCCCTCTATGGGCTGCAAGCTGTCCTCTGATTTCCAGCCAGGACCCATCTGCAGCCAGTTTCCCATTGAGAAGACTCTTCTCCCTCTTCCATATTTACACTCTGTATTTGTTCCACTTTAGATATTCCCTGAAGTTGATCTACAGGAATTGCGCGCTGTATTCCAGATAATATCTCAACACAGGTTTATAAAAGGGTGTCAGTTTGGGGTATTTTACCTGTGTAATCTCTAAACTTTACCCTGTACTGATTGCAAGCAGTCCTCTTTGCTCTAAGAGGCTTTTGCCGTGTGTTTCTTTTTTTGTTGTTCAGCTTCTGAGCCGGCTTGATGTTTGGCAATGCTTACCTCTTCCCAGTACTTCTTAACCAACAAGGAATGGCCTGCTTTTTGATCATGTCTTCCTTTCACTCTCAGTAGGCTCTTTCCTTGTTCCAAATATTTTTTAAAAAGTTGATCACAGAGACCTTCCCCCTTTGGTTGGAGAACACAAACTTAGCACAGTTAGCACATACAGTTTTTATATCTTTACCATAAAGATACGCTCAGCCTTTTTCACAGTCAAACCCTTTAGTTCTTGAAAGTAGTAACTCACTCTCCTTATTTTATCAAAACTTGTCCATTTGGAATCAGTGACACTTTTATTCATAAACCTCCTTGTGTTCAGACAGACCAAAAGATTCAGATTAATCAGTTCAAAGTTATTTTCTCTGCCCAGCTATCCTGAAAGGTCCCTCCTACTTTACAAACCCTCTATCTGGTAGAAAAAAACTCTCTTGATTAGCACATCTGGGAATATATCTCCCTGAACATTGTTAGCATTTTTGTTCCAGACTACCACTGAGAACTTAGAGCTCTGGGAGACAGTGATTTCCGCTGTCTTGTTGAGGCTTGGAGTAGAATAACAGTGCTTTGTAACTCTCAAAACTAATTAGCTGTAATATCCTATTCCCTTCTAAACCCTGGTGTTACTGCCTGGGTCAACATTTAAATTCTTTCTCAGAAACCTTAAGCAGTTTGGGGTCTATCACTCTGCGCAGCATCTTGCAGAGGGTGCTGGGGTTTCAGAAGGATACGTACATAAAATGACTTTGTTGTCGTGCTGCCGTTCTTCCAGTTGAGACTGGAGGCATTGCGATGCCATCTACTGACTTGTTTGCACGAATGCCCATGTCAGGCCAGCCAGAAATGACCCTACAGAGCAAGGGTCTGTTCTGAGACTGTGGTGAGTTTGGTACTTTTGTTTTGAAAACAGCAAGCTTCCTTCACCAGCTCTCCGAGAAACCATAACTGTCCTTCTCTGGGTAACCCATGCTGGCAGTCCTGGCCTTTTCTGGTAAGCCAAACTTCCTTCCTGAAACATCCTAATGGTGTCTGGGAGCTGTTTCTAACTGACTTTAGTCAGGGGAATGTTTCTCCTGCTGGCTTTTCCCTACCCTGCCTTCCTTCTCACAGGATACTATGATTCCCAGCACTTTCCTTGTGCTGTAGCCATGACATTTCCAGTTTCCCCATCTCTGGCTGGGGATTACCAGTACAAGGGCACAGCCTGGTGATCAACCTTGGCTGCTGAACCTGATGTTAGGGATAAGAATAATGTACAAGCATTTAATTTGTTCCTGAAATATTTGATTTCTGTAGAGTTCCTTAGGGCCTGAAGAGTTCGAAGCATCCTTCAGTCTCTTCTGCTGGCTAATTTCAATTAAAATTCCTGATGCACATGATGTTCATTTGCAAGCTACAGCATGTGAACCACAGGAGCTGGAGCGGGAGCTTGGTGTACGAGCAGAGGTGAGTGACCGGAGTGCAGGCTAGGGGGGGAACTGGCTTGGGGTCAGAAGAAGTGAGGTCCACATGTGTGGGGTGTCTGGAGTGGAAGCTTTAGCTGCTGGGGTAGAGGCAGCAGAGGTGAGAAATGCAGATCAGCAGAAGAGGAAGGTTGATTTCTGTGGGCTGAGGTTGCTGGATTGTGGTTCCCACTAAAACCTGCCAAGCATGAGGGGTGTCCATGGGATCTAAACAGCCTTAAGATGGGGAAATGAAGGCACAGACACATCAGGGGTTGCCTTCCTCTTCTCACATTATGCCCTCAGAGGCTCCAAGTGAGCACCCAGCTCCCATAGCTCAGCTGCACCCAGCTGACTTGAAAGACAGACTAACAGTTTGAGGTTTTTTTCTATTACTAGACAGGCAACTGGGGATGAGGGTAGGAAAGCAGAAGCGTCTCAAGTCCATGGGTTGCTTGAGGCTGAGAAGTGCCAGGAAGGTCAGGGCACTGAGGGTCCAGAGTTCCCTGGCTGTTTGCAGGACCTGAGCTGGTAGGTGGTTCTGGGGTAACGGGAAGGTGTAAGGCCCCAAGTTTCTGCCCTTTAGCTGCTGGTGAGCCTGAGGCAGGAGATTCCCAGCAGGGCAGCTGTGAGCAGGACAGCACTGGCTTGGGAAACACCTGCTTGCTTTTCCAGGTTGCTTTTCCAGATGCCATCCCTGCATCCAGCATCTCAACCCAGTGGTGACCAGGCTGCCCCAAGGTTAGTGTCATGGCTGAGGCTCATGTGTGGCCAGTCTTCCAAGGAGCCCATGGCAGTGGCTTGTCACAGGCACCACTTTTAGTACAAGCTGCAGGCTCCCTTTCCACTACCACAGCTCTCCGTTCCTCGGGTAGGTGACAGTCTCAGCTGTGCCCGTGTGAGCATTAACAAGACTCTGCAGGCCTGGTGGCATTCGCTAGCGCTGGCAGGGTGAAGAAGACCTCGAGCATGGAGTGTCCAGACAAGAAGTAAAGGTGTCTGCAGAGCTGGCCACCGTCCTGAGAAGGGGCTGGCAGGGACATCCACGAGGCAGAGCTGCGGGAGAGCCTGTGGCCAGGTGGGGTGTGCAGTCAGCATGGTTGCTCTCTGGTAGGATGGATGTAGCCACAGGTAATGCAGCTCAACAGGTACCGAGAAGTGGCTGTATGCTGGGTGATGGCCAAGGCATGAAATACTATCTTCACCATACAGACCACTTACAGCCAGGATTATGAAGTCTTAAAGATCTGCTGATAATCAAACCAAATGCTGTGGGGTAGCCGTCAAAGAAAAAAAACCCAAGATATTATTAGGAGAAAGCAGTGAACTAGTTCATGAGCGTAGGGAGAGTCTCTCTTGGTGACTTATTTTCATACCATGCACAGACTTTTAAAAGTGCAGTAGAATTAAATCAGCATTTGAAGCTGCCCTCTTGGGACTTTATTTGAACGTAATATATTTCAATTACTGCGTATTCAAAAATCCCATGTTAATATACAATCTGCAGAGACTTATAATGTGTCTTGCTTGAAATCTGAGCTAAATTATATAATAGTTTCTTTTTTTTTTTTTTAAGGGAAATAATCTACTTGGCTGCAAGTGCCTCAAGGAATGTTAAGCAGAATAAAGACAGAATAACCAGGGAGTGATTTTGAAGGCAGTTCTTACAGGCCAATTGCTCAGAGCCAGTGCCAGAAAATAAGGGAAGCCTTCTTTTATTAAACATGATTGCTGTGACCTTCTCTGGTTAACCCACAGAAGGAAAAATGAGCTATGCACTGTGCATGATTTGTTGTTATTACAGCTGGACTGATTTCAGTGAACCTGTAGAAGCTGGAATATTTAATTTACTTTTGCTTCGTTTTTGCTCAAAAGAGCAAAACCAAATGAAATATCTTCTAGGACCGCACATGTGTACCCATTTCTCTTTGAGAACCGAGGCTCTGAGCCCTGCTCTCATCTCCTTTCTCTCTGTGAACACCACAGCCGCGCATGTCCCCATCTCCCTCCTGCCCTGTGCAGAGAGGCTCTGCCACGGGTACTGAGCATCGTCCCCGTCTCAGTGCAGAGATCACGGCAGTACCTGACCCTTGAGAAAGGGCTGGCAGGGTAAGCTTTCTCTTATCTATCTTCTTCTGAGGCAAGCACCACTAATGCTCCCCTGGGATTGCATAAACGAGAAGGAGAGCAGCAATTTGACGTATTTATGTGCAGCAGAGTCAAGAGGCCCCGACTGTGCCCGGGATGCACACGAGCAGAGCCCCAGTGGGCTCCCACTGCGGGGACACCGTGGGGACGAAACACAGACCGGTGGTAAGAATGGAGGGACAAGGACAGCGCAGCCGTGTGTGTGCCTGTGCATTCTTGTCAGCCTCAGAGGTGTTTTGCGGAGGTAGGTTAATGTATGCAGCATAATCAGGAGCATGAGAAAATCCCCACAGAAACCTGAGCCATTGAGCTAATTGTGGATTAGGTCATTTTCTATGTGCCTTCCAAGATGACTGCATATACCTAATTAAGATGCCTAATATATTTTGTTTAGCCCGAATGGTGGTGGAGGAGGAAGGTTATTAGTCTGGTGTCTAGGGTACTGGCAGGGCTGATTTTTATGTGGATTGGAATTCGGCAGGCTTTCAGTTTCCAAGGAATAAAGCCACCAACAAGACTTAATCACACAATTAATTTAAGGAACAGTCAAATCACTAAAAACATTTTCTAAAATCGTAAGATTCCACTGATTCATCTTTCTGTGTCATTTCTTGGCCTCGGCTCTCGCTTTAGGAAAAATATTCATTTGACTTCTATTGAAAACAAGTTTATTTAAAGAATACAGTAATCACAAAGTGGCTGAGGTTGGAAAGCACCTGGAGATGACCTAGTGTAACCACCTGCTCAAGGAGAGCCACTCAAAGCCAGTTGCTCAGGACCATGTCCAGCTGGGTTTTTAAATTCTCCAGAGATGGAGACTCCACAACCTCTCTGAGCAACCTATTTCAGTGTTTGAACACTCATAGAATAAAAAAATGTATTTCTTATGTTTAAATGAAATTTCCTTTATTTCCGTTCGTGACCACTCCCTCTGATCTGCCATGGGGCACCAGTAAGAAGAGTCTGCCCCTGTCTTCCTTACTGTCTCCCATTATCAGGTATTTATATAGATTAATAAGATCCACCCCCTGAGCTTTCCCTTCTCTGAGCTGAACAGTCCTAGCTCCCTCAGCCTTTCCTCATAAGTCAGGTGTTCCAATCCCTTATCTTCATAGCCTTTGAGGGACTCGCTCCAGTATGTTCATGTCTGTCTTGTGCTGGGGAGCCCAGGTCTGGACACAACACGCCAGATGCATCTCACCAATGCTAAGCAGAGTGGAAGGATCACCTCCCTTGACCTGCTGGCAGCACACCTCCTAATGCAGTCCAGGAGGTGGCTGGCCATCTTTACCACAAGGGTACTTTGCTGGCTCATGGTCAGCTTGGTGTCCACCAGGAACCCCGAGTCCTTCTCTGCAAAGCTGCTTTCCAGCTGGTTGGTCCCCAGCATGTACTGCTGCATGGGGTTATTCCTCCTAAGGGGCAAGGCTCAGCACTCCCCTTGGTCGAACTTGGTGAGATCCCTAACATTACATTTCTCCAGCCTGTCGAGGTCCCCCTGAATGACAGCACAACCAGCTGACGCATGAAACCCTCCTTGCTGTTCTGTATCCTCTGCAAACTTGCTGAGGGTGTGCTCTGTCCCATCGTCAGGTCTATTAATGAAGATGTATCAACTCCACTAGTGCCTGGCCTCCAGCTGGACTCTGTGCCACTGATAACAATCCCCTGAACACAGCAGTACAGTCAGTTTTCAGTCCCTCCTGCCATTCACATATCTAGCCTTGTACTTCATCAGGTTGTCTGTGAAAGGAAGGTGACCATCTTGGTGGCACTGGGAAGAAGGAAGCAAATTCAGCAAGGCAGGTCCAGCCCTGCAGCACCCAACTCCCTCCTGCTCCCCAAATTCACTGGGTCCCTTTTCCAATGTGGTGTGGTGGGCCGAGAAAATTTTTAGCAAGCCCCATGTAGCCCTGTGGCTACACGTCACGCATCGCAAAATGTGTATGAGATATGTTGGGGGGTGTCTGTTGGATGTTTGCACAAAAATTAATTTTACACCACTCATGCGCGTGGCCAACTTTACTGTATATTTAAAATAAAGAGCGGACGTAAAATAGAAGTGTTGGCTGGGGAAGAAAACTTTTACATGAGGAAAATGAGTTTCAAGTGGTTTCTCAGAGGAAAAAGCCTGTGGCTGGCTGTGAATGGCCAAACGCCTTTACAGGACAAGTGGCAAAGAGCCAGAAGAAGTGAGAAGTGCCTGTAGTGTTGGACCAAAAGGACCACCTGTGCATGCTTTGTTCCAAGGCCCGTTTTGCACCCTGTATGGGGGCAACGTGTAAATAAATGTTCCATAAAACACGCAGAGCTCATGTATGAGAAGCCGGTGATGCTGAACGTCATCTGCCATGCAGCCGGTGGGGCTGCAGTGTTTGCTGTCTCTGGTAGGACTCGGACATGCTTTCTGGGGCTTTTGTGTCTTCGTTTAGCCACCCTGTCCCCAAGAACATGATGGAGAGTGTGGCCAGTGGAGACTTTTTGTGTTTCACAGCTGCTTGCTCTCATTAAAGGGACATTTCTGATGCCCTTCTGACCATAGGCTCATCAGTGAGGTCCGAAGCATCCCAGGGAACCTGACAACCCTGTGCCTTGATGAGAATAAAAATCTTAGCTGTAGTGCCATTAGCAATAGGGCTGCTGCCATCTGTTGGTTGAAATTTCATGGGGAGCTAGAAGAACCCTTGCATGGATGATGCCATTTCAGATGTGGATCTACTGAGAAAGGATATTTTGTTTTTAATGACAAGTGTGATGTGATCATGTTTTAGAAATCGGAAGATGAGGACAAAATTGTTTGTCTGCATTATTATATACAGGGCATTTTGAAAAGATGGACTCAATTTCAAAGCACCAGTGCTTTGAAATTGGGTCCCCCTTTTCAAAACGCCCTGTGTTACACGCTTGCCACTCCGTGTATCAGTTCAAGTCCTGTGCTGAGGTGCTGGGCAAAGTGTTAACTTTTCAAGCTGTGGTTCTACAAGCATTTCTCTTTGCAGCAGCACCAGCTTCAGCAGTTTGTGCTGCTAATTGCTCATGGCCACTCTGCAGCTGGACATTCATTAACTACAATTTCTGGGACCATAGACCAAACAAGCAACCTGATGTGGACTAGGAATAACCCCTCCCCTCCTTTTTTTTTTTTTTTTTTTTTTTTTTTGTAAGATTAATCAAAAGCTGCATAAGAACCATCTGTGTGTCTTCCCACAAACACAGCACAGCTGAAGGAGGAGGGCACCCAGAGGAGCTGCTGAAAGCTGTCCTGCTGCTGTGAGGAGTTCCTGCCTGTGTCATCAGGCCTTTCAGAGAGACAGAAACCTGCAGTCACTACCCAAATTTGTAAAAGTTTGGGACCAGCCTATAAAATGGCTGTTCCATAGGTCTCTCCAAAGGCTGTAACTATCCAGATTTCTACCTCTCTTGTCCCAAGCTCAGAGCAGCTCAGAAGCTCTGCCCTATGGTCTGGCTGACAGTCACGGCTACAAACTGCTAAAAGTAAATCCTGTAGATTGAGCAGCCCTAAGACACAATAAATGTTCACCCTTCAGCTTTCCCTACAGGTCTGTTAAGGGAAATTTACGTGCACCAAACATCCCCAGAGTGAAGGGTTTCCATGTTAAGTAAAATTGAACCTGCAGTCTCATGTGTCCCAAATGATCTGGGTATGAGGTGCTAATACTTGCATTAAACATTGCCAGCAGTACAGCAATACCTTATTGTGTCCACTGGTCTCTCTCCATGGACACCTTCCTTCCTTCTCCTCTCTGCCCTCTGCCAGGCTCCACTTCTGGAGAGCAGCTATGTGCAACCTGCCTGGTAGCTCACCCCTAACAAAATTTCTTACAAGGTTCAGAAGTAACTAACCAAGCATACTGAAAAGGCATGGCACATACTTTGGGATATTTCTGGGCCCTTTCATTGGAAATGCACGGGGGCAGAAGCCCCAAAATTTCTAGCTAAAAACCATGTGTGCTATAGGGTTGCAAAAGTTGGGGTTTGACCTAGAGATTGAGCCGAGGGGGAGTGGCAGTTTCCAGATTTCTTTCCATGTAGGTTGACTGGAAAGTGAAGTCCCCAAACCTCTCCTCGTACACGACCTGACAGTTACTGCTCCCCACACCACTCCAGTCGCGCTGCAGCCAAAGGTCGGGCTTCTTCCCCAGTCCAGGCTTGCTGGTGGGTTATTGCACTGGTGTTTCACACCAACTTGCAAAGGCTGAAGAACATTTTGAAATTTTGGGAAGTTCATTTCAATTTTTGTGTGGTCTTTGCAGAACTAGTGGAAACCAGATGGAGAAGAGCCAATTTCCCCCAGTAATTCAGAACTCCAGCTGAACTCTTGTTCAAATTGTGGGAAATACTGGAGAAAGACTCACATGCTGGAAGCCTGCCTGTGGCTTTCAGTAGAGATTTAAAGGAGAATTAGCTGGCTAGGTTAAACACCGCCTTACTCATTCTGGTAAATCACAGGTCTTAATACTTAAGCAAAATATTACTTTTTGTGCAAGAATTATAGACTGAGGATGTGTTCTTGTAATAAGCCAAATAGGTGAGTGCCTACAAGGCTTATCTCAAAATTGCCAATGAATATAATCTAGAGATATGTACACAGTGGTTATGACAACAGTGATAAATAAAAGAGAAGATATTGGACCCTGATCATCCTTGACTGATTCACTGCTCAGTTTCTGTCTTATTTCTTCATTCAGTTTTGCATATGGTCCAGCTACCTCTTTCCAAGACAAAGCCCAGGTAGAACTCTGAGAAGGGCTCACTACCCATTACATAAGGAAGAACTTTCATCTGTCTTAAACTAATCTACTACTAGTTTGATCATTCTCCCCCTAGTTCTAGTGTGTGGGATATAGTGAACAACCCTTCTGCATTCACCTCATCCGCTGCCTTCACGATTTTGCAAATGTCTGTCATATCCCCCAGCCTCCTTCCCTCCAAAACATTTTTAGTCTCTCCTTACAGGTTGTTTCATTACCTTGATAATTTTAGTTGTCCCTCTCTGCCCTTTCCATCACATCCTGGAGAGGACATAGCTTAGCATCAGTGGGAATGTCTTCCGTGTGAGTTGTGCAATGCAGTTCCCTAACTCCAGACACAGTAGCTCCATGCCAAGCGTGCTCCAGCCTCTCAGTCCCACGGGTCACCTCACCAGAGAAGAGCTTGGGTGTTTTCACCGCGCTGCCCTGACTACATCTACCTGCACAGGTTTCCATGGGCCGGCAGGGACCTTAGGCAGAAAGTCATTCTTATTAAGTGAAAATTAATGATGAACATAGCTGAGTTGATTCCCCCTCATTCCCTTCTACGTATAGAGTGAAATGACTCACAAAGTCACCTAATGACATAAAGAATAGATTGACTTTACCACACTACCATCCTTTTAAGAGGATCGAGGAGCGCAGGGTGGTGGCTGTGGTGACTGGATGCTCCTCCAGGGAGCTGCCGGGGCAGCTCCATCAAGGGCTGTGCAGCAGCGGAGCAGCCGTGCTACGGCCCCAGGGAAAATAAACCCCAATGGTCCAAGGAAATAAAAAAACCACCATCTCTCCTAGGGCCACAAGAGGACTTGGTGGTTACCGAAGACTTTTCTGGTAAATAGTGTAACTGATGTTTTTCCTGAAATTCCTGGTCCTTGTTCAGCAGCCAACCACCTACCGTCACCACTTGACAGCCCTGCTGTGGATGGAGGAGTGGCTGCTTCTCATCACCCCTCAACAAAAGCCAGGGGCAAATGAACCTCCTGCCAGCCAGCAGAACCAAACTGATGAATGAGCATTTTGCAGAGTCCTTGGGGCTCCACTCAGACCAACCGCTACACGGGTGTGAACAAAACATATGCGGGAAGCAGCTGCCCTCGACACCTGCCTGTGCTAGTCCGTGCCCAGGAGGTGTCCCAAGGCCTGGAGGTAACGCACGGTGTGTGGTTGGTGCTGGGAAGGGGGAGGCATGAGGCTGAGCCTGCTGCACAGCCCCTCCTCTTTGGGTGGAATTCCAGCAGAATTGAATCCTGTGGGTTTGTAGGAGTGTTCCTATGGCTCCTGCTGCAAGGCTCGGACCCAAGAGGGAAAAGAAAAATGTGGTTATGAGGAAATAGCAATAAGTTCCTATAGATTGTTTTTGTTTGACTCAGTCCATTACAGTTTGGTTTTTACAATTACATGATGCAAAATTTGTCTGTCCTTAGAATAAACATAGAAAAACATAGAAAAAGGAAGGTTTATCTACCGGCTTTATTATTGGTACTTGCTGGTGTTGTGCCTGAAGTTTTCAGGTGGACAAAAAGCAATTAGTGTCACTAAGACATATTTATTGCACATAATCTGTCACCCTTCCTCAGGGTCAGAGCTGAGGCACGAGATGATGGTCCCGAAGTCAGTGTCTTTGCTTGCTCTTGTGTGCCAATGAAGCCACGAAATCAAGTTGATTGACAGAAAAGTGAGCTTACTTATCACTGCCAAGGTCAGGTGGACTTCAGGCCCACGTCAGCTATACCAGTCTTTGCAGTGGGATTCCGACATGAGTAGTGGTCACAGGTCTTCCCTGGCCCTCTTGCTGCAGCTCTATCAGTTTTAGCTCAGCTGGCACAAAACGGGAAGAGAATCAAGTGCAGAGAAAACATAGGCTTTTGGGTCTTCTGAGTTTACATTTCTGTTTACTTAAGAGTCACTCTGCTCCCAGAAGCTTTTGCCTTGCTTGCTCCCCCTCAGCACATCCCCCAAGGAGATGTTAATTCCTGTGGGCTGCAAACTGCATTCCCTAAATTGGAACTGAGATTTCATCTAACTGGGGAGAAGAGTGAAGACAGGGAGAGCAGACAAAGCTGCATGAGGTACTGGCAGCGGGGGAAATTAAAAGGGGGCCAGGTATGGCTGTGTTAGTGACAAGGGGCAGCAGAGCCCCACTGACATGATGCTCAGCACGTGTCACACCAGGCAGCAGCAATGGGGGGAGAGAGCAACAGCCCCCTTAGCCTCCCATAAATCTGCCTCCAGTCGATGTGCTCATCTGTTCCCAGTGCTGAGGGTGCCTGTCCTTTTATAAATCTAACCTGATATGTATTTTCCTGCCCTTGACCTTAAGTAGTTGCGCAACTTTTGGGCACACTAGTAATGGAATAGGAGCAGTGTACATTTCCGAGAGGCAAATAAATTGCTAATGCTGCTCTTTCTGTTTTCTTTAACCATCACTTTCTTACATGCTTAGTAGCTACCTGCTAACAGCAGGTCCTTTGAGAGCTCAGCACTGCAGTATCTCTCTCTGCCTTCTTAATCTTCCCCTTCCTAGAAGGACTGCTTCAGTGGGGCAGCGTGGTCTGCCATAGCTCTGCTGCATCTCAGCATTCACTCAGGGCAATCAGGTGCAATTTAGGATGTCTCCATCTTTCTGTGATGGGTTTCTGCCCTGTGCTGACCCACTTCCCTCTAACAGTTTGAGCACGTGTGTTTGCATATGTGAATCATCTCCAATATGCCCCTATGGATAGTGATATACACCTATACACATAGATGTATTTCTGATGAAAGACAGGCCTGATAATTGCATAAATAAAAGAGTACAGAAAACGGAAATAAAATCAATGTACCCAGGCAGGAAATAAGTAAGTCACTGATATGAAATGCACATTACACTACTGACAGGTGTTTTAATATAGCTTGTGAATAAGGGATTTATTTATAAGGAAAAAGCTAAGACAAAACCTCAGAGTCTAATTATTTATTCAGCTATGCAATTATTACTTATAAATCTCTAAAATGGCTGAGAAAGTGTTTGGGGAAATGCCAAGTCTGACTCTTTGTGAAATGCTATTGCTAGGAACTGTGTTATTCCTACCGACATTTTATAGCCAAAGACACCAGAGAATTTCCGTTTTCTGGGAGCTCTGCCTTTTTGCAACAAGAAATGTGTTTTCAGCGACGGCTTTAATATCATGTTACAGGCTTTGGCCACACAGGGGAGGAGGAATGGAGGCAGTTGGGCCTTTCTGGATTAAATGTCTATTATATAGTTGCCAGGGACAACAGGGGACTGGGTTTAATGGCCCAGGCGGTCCCTTCATATTCTGTACTCATATCCTCTGCTATTCAAATGGTTCCTTGGGGATCTGCCTGATCAAATATGAACTGCACTAAATCCTGAGACCTGTTGGACGAGCATCAGCCTAAGTGATATAATATGTGCTGGGGCAGAAAAGGAGCATGTAAGTTAGCCAGTCTCAGTTTATCCTATCCAGATCCAAGGCTGCAGTGTTTGAGACACAGGACAGTGACAGGTCCACAGCTCTGCTGCCCTCCCAGCCGCTGGGCAGAGGGTCCTTTGCCATAATCTGGCACTGGCCCTGTTTCAGTGCCCTCTGCACCTTCCACCCAAGGCACACCCAGTTCTGGAAAGCTCCTGTACCCAAAACCTCCATGTCGCTAGACATTTGCCAATGGTAAATTAATAAACTCCATAATGTAATCAATATAATCTTCTGGCATAAGGAGAATACTAGTGTAAGAAATTTGGACATATGCCATAATTTTAGTTTTAACAACATGGATGGTGAACATAAATAGTGAGTTATGTACCCTTGTACAGTTTACACAGGGCTATACCACAACTGTACGCTTATGGTAGGGACGTCTTAAGCATACCTCCCACAAATTTCTACTGTGGTTTATAACAAATGCCCAAGAAACTGGACCAGTAATGAATTTTAAATCCATTGTTAGTGTAAAGCATATTACAATAGTCAAGCACAGGAAAAAGCCAATTAACATTTGCCACCTGGGTTAGAAAACCGCAGACAGGAACAGTAAAGAACATCACCATGGTGGGAATGAAACTTTTAGAAAACCTTGTCCAACTGAGACTTGCTGAGAGCCATCACAAGCTAGTTTCAACTAAGTTCCTGAAGCTGCCCACATATAGATCCTTCCTGGGACATGTAGCCTTGCTAGGCTTGCTACACCTCCACTTAAAACCAAGAGCTGCAACACAGGCTGTGCTGAAGAAACGGTTGCTGCATCACCCTCCGTGTTTTCTCAGCCCCAAAGGGAGGGAGGGAAGCACTAACGATCCTGCCAAACCTTGCCCTGAGCCACACTTCCACAGCTGCTGGTGTTGTAGTTGTGCTGGCTGTTCTGGAGACACACATCTGATCCAGGTCTGCCCTGAGCCTGCATTCAATGGCATTTTTGCTGAAGGAGGCCAAGCATGAGATGCAGTGAGTGGAGTGGTGCAGGCTTCTCGTGCACTGCAGGGTGCACGCACTCTGTCCTTCATGCCTTCTGCATGGCTCCCTCCAGGGCTGCTCCTGCCATACTTGTATGAAAATACCTGGGTGAAGGCAGCACACCAGTCCCAGGATTGCAATTATTCCATAAATGAGGGTGCCAGCCTGCTGCCCTCATCACCTGCCAAGTGTCTTCTGCAAGCTGCAGTAGGTCCCGTAGCACGGGTTTGCCTGTGCCGCCAGTCCTGCAAGTGGCAGTTTAGACATAATTTGGCTTCCTGCTCAAGCCAGCCCCCATGTAACATAACAGACTGGCTGCATTGCTAGATTTTTCATGATAACAAAGATCCGGATGGGCAGCACCATTTTTGATGGGGTCTAGGTCCAGGAAAAGGATACTGAGCACCAGCAGTGACATGCAGCAGCAGAGGGGCCTCAGGATGGGGGTGCTGGTGCTTGCCTGTGTGGGATCACCCATCCATGGCATGGAGGATGGAGTGATGAGCAAACAGTCACTGGGAGATGGCAACCTCTGCCCACAGTCCCCAGGGTGACTCAGGACGTGACAAGCTGCATCTCGGAGGTTTTGCCCCATGTTGCTTTCCAGTGATAGCAATATACAGGAGGTCAGCGCAGGTCCTGCCTGTGTGAGCTTTCCCAGGTGGCTTGGGGATGCCAATGGGATACTTGGTGGGGTGCCCCACAGCGTCACCATGGGTCCCCGGACCTGTCTTCTCACTCCAGCCATGAGGAGACTGTTCCCACCCGCTCAATGCCGCTACTGCCCGTGGGACTGTGGCTGTGCAGAGCTTCTGCACAACGACCGTGCGATGCCCCGTGCCAGCAGAGAGGTCTTGTGCCCTGGGAAATGCTAGGAGGAGGCTACTTCTCCATTGCAAGCCCTGGAGCAGGCTGGTGCCATCCAGGCTTGAGGTTTGTGTGTGACCGATGGTCATCTGCTAGTGGAGTGAGAGAACAAGCCCTGAGCAGCCACGGTCTTGAGGGCTTGTGGACTAATCTTTCATTTCCAGTGCTGGATTTTTCATGCTATACTAATAAAACCCGCTTGTACCACCCTGGGGTCATTTGCTGAATCATTTGACAAATGAACAAATTTGGCAGGGTGTCTCTTAATTGACTTGCAGCATGCATCACCGCTATGTTCCCCTCGCCTGGGTGGAGATCCATGGTGTGCTTTGCAAAATTAGCTGGGAGAAGAAATTCATCAAAACATAAGATCAGCAGTACTGAGTCAAACCAAAAAATCCTTGTGGACATGATCTTGCCTCTGATGGTGGCTGAGAGCAGATCCCCGCAAATAGGTGTAAGCACAGGGCAAGCACAGCAATATTCCCCAAGTCTCCTATCATTTCCGGCTGCATTTAAAAGCAGCATTTGAACCTGCCCAGGATTACAGCACTGATCTCAAGTCCAATACCACAAGTATCCAGGCATCATCCAAGTGCAGCCTTGGCTACACCGAGCCGAACACAATTCACAGCCACAGAGGCTGCACCCTTCACTTCCCATCCTGCAATTAATTCATCTTGCAGCAGCTCTGGCCTCTCAGACTCTTTCTGCAGACCTCCGTAACCCACAGAAATGGGTGGTCTTCTGCCATTTGTGGGGGCAGAGTGGCTCAGGAAAAGATCTGCTGGGTGCTGTAGCTGAAGCAAAGGTGGGGATGAGATGCCAGGACCAGGACTGGGAAAGCGTGGGCTGGAAAAAGCACAGGGTGTTATGAACCATCTCCTCCTGCCTGCAAGCTACCAAATGCGCTCAGTGGTGTGTGAAACCACAGCCTTGCCGTGTGACGTGCAACCTCACGCCTCGACCTCCACCGCTACTCATTGTTTGCATGGTGGCGGCGCGTGGGAGACCCGACCAGATCCCCTCACACCCACTCAGCTGTGCGAATGTTAACCCAGGGCAGCCCCATGCATCACGCAGCTGGCAGCGGGTCCAGACTGCCCATGCCCATGTAGACGAGCATCTCTGCATCCTGCAAGCAAACACCCGGCACATTGTACCCCGTGCCTGACAAGTGATGGGAACGCGGCCCTGGTGGGGTCCTGCTGTTTCAAATTAGGATATTGAACATGCTGCTGGCCGGCAGCTCCTCAGACCACACAGCTCGGGGGGAAACCAGAACATGTTGCAGGGGATCTGGGAGGCAAAGGGTGACCCAGCCCACCGAGCAGCAAGAGGTGATGCAGGACACCCAAAGTGTTGGAGGCCAGGGCAGCCCCCTGCAAACATGATTTACAGCTAAACGCTGCAGCTAGGTACTGCTGAGGTGCAAATGTGGTAAGCCTTGAGCTCTGGTCTTGCAGTATCCAAGAAAGGCCGGGCTCGGGGAGGTGTATGCTGTCCTGCAGGGAAGTGGTGGCTCTGATGGAATGGAGACTTTGCTGACACCTCACGGGAGCAAAAAGCCAGTTAGCCCAGTGTGCCCTGCCAGAGACACTGGGCTCTGCAAGGGTAGGGGTGTATCACTGTTTATCTACCTTCGCTCTTTTAATTTCTCCCTTTCCATAAAAGACTGCTTCCAAGGCAGTGTGACTTGTGTGTGAACAGGAAAAGTTCAGCTGAGTTTTGCCAGGGAGCTGGAGCTGATGTTTTAGTAGCAATATCTTTAAATTTGAGCAGAAACTTTACTGCTGCCAGCAAAGCCCTGTCAGAAGGGGTTATATTCTCCTACTTCAGTCAAAAAATATTTAAAAATCACAGACTTAAGTCCCTGTTTGAGAAATAAAAGTACTTCTCTGAAATACAGAATCATAGAATCACAGAATCACAGAATGTTAGGGATTGGAAGGGACCTCAAAAGATCATCTAGTCCAATCCCCCTGCCAGGGCAGGAACACCCAGATGAGGTTACACAGGAAGGCGCCCAGGAGGGTTTGAATGTCTCCAGAGAAGGAGACTCCACAACCTCCCTGGGCAGCCTGTTCCAGTGTTCTGTCACCCTCACTCTGAAGAAGTTTCTTCTCAAATTTAAGTGGAACCTCTTGTGTTCCAGCTTGAACCCATTACCCCTTGTCTTACTGTTGGTTGTCACCGAGAAGAGCCTGGCTCCATCCTCGTGACACCCAGCCTTTATATATTTATAAACATTGATGAGGTCACCCCTCAGTCTCCTCTTCTCCAAGCTAAAGAGCCCCAGCTCCCTCAGCCTTTCCTCATAAGGGAGATGCTCCACTCCCTTCATCATCTTCGTGGCCCTGCGCTGGACTCTCTCCAGCAGTTCCCTGTCCTTCTGGAACTGAGGGGCCCAGAACTGGACACATATACAGCAGTCCAGGAGTCATTAAACCAATGGTGGGTGGGATGAGCAGTGACTGGCAGGGATTTTGGTCCACATAACATGCCTGGACAGAACTTCCTGCTGCTGTTTTCCATTTGTGAGCTGTGTGGCTGACAAAGCCATGGGTAGGGACTGTGCTGTCAGATATCTGCAGCAGAGGTTGCAAGCTTGTCTAAATCCAGACACAGCGACATTTTCTGTGATGCATGGGATGCTGTGTCAATCCTACGGATGGTATGAGCTGAGAGAAGGAGGGGCAGAGGTGGCCTCTGAGTGACTCTGTGATAACTTGGTGTGACTTAGGGGAAGGAAACCTCACCCACATCGGAGTGTGTCAAGACTAGAACACCAGCACAGCATTTATACCGAATGGAGCGGAAACCCCATGAGCTCCACAAGTGTTTCTTCTGAGGTTCCCACCTGCTACAAAGGGAATCAGGGAGCTGAGATGGGTTAAACACAAGCCACTAAAGGGAAAAAAAGTTGTTTTCAGCCAGATCGGGCTCTATACTGGCTGACCAGGCAGCTCGGCCAACAGTTGTATTGACTAGACAGAGGGATATAGGGGGTACAACAAACATGGGAAGGGATAGATTAGTGGGGCTGGTACTGAAGGAGATGCTTGGGAAGACTGATGGGAGCAGGGAGAGGTGGCACATGGGATTTCAGCAATGAGGTTGGATTTAGGCAATGAGGCTACAGCTGGGCTGAGCAGTGGAGTTATGGCACAAAAACTGTTATTTTCTGCTCTTCAGCACTGCCTCTGCTAAAGGCACGTGGAACGAGATACACTCCAAGAAACCACAGCACTGTTATACATGGCTCAAGACTGAGCTGTAACTTAAACTTTGGTAAACAACTGGCTGCTTGGATTTTTGGCTGAAGCTGTCTAGTCTGAGAGAAGGAAGTAAATCTGTCCACCAGCATCTGTCAACCTGTGGTCCCTGTGGAGGTGGGAGAGCACAGGGATGCAGCAGCCAGCAGGACCGTGGCCCCACGGCTGCTGGTGGCGATTTGCACCATCCCCTCCCATCCGCTGAGGGCAGTGGGAAGGTTGGTGCTGCCTTTTGAAAAGAAATTCCTTTGCTGCAGCACAGATGACTGGAGGAGCACCAAGCAGCTAGCCAGGAGACATCGTGCTGCTCTGCCTAATCCCAAAGCACTGAGAGGGCTCTTGCTGGGTCAGATTGTCCCCCTCTGAAGTGGTGTGCCAACAGCACAGAAAACATTGTTTGGGGATGAAGGCGGCGGTGACACTCTCTTGGGAAACACAGGAACAATAAATCAGCCATATGCTTGTACGAGTGGTGGCAAATAGCAGCGCAGCAGGCAGCAGCCCCTCTCCCGAGCCTCCCGAAGCATCCCCTGGCCCTGCGAAAGGTCATGGTGTGCAAGCAGTCCCTGCCAGCTCCCACGTGGTAGAAACAGCACTGCCGTAACCGCGAGTTTAACTCCACTGCAACGCCATCATGCCTTTATTTTTTTAGGTTAAAAACACACCATATTCACTCTCCGTGCCTCACATCACAGCTGGCCCTTTGGTGTCTGGTCCGTTTCCCTCGGGGATGAGTGGGGAGCACCCAGCGGATGGCATCCGAGCAGCTCAGTAGGCAGCCAGCACAAAGCCCTGGGAGCTAGTCTGTCTGATGAAATCATCTTGCAGTGTGAAGATCCTCGCAGCTGAAATTGAAAAGTTATTTATTTCTCCTCTAAAGGGGAAAAACAGCTCACTGTGGAGGCTGTTTGTCCTTTGGGGCAGGAATCTCACTTTTGCCAGCTTTCGTGTCTCTGCGCGCTGGCTGGGAGCAGGGAGATGCTCTGGCAGGCAGGATGGATGGAGCAGTGTTGATGCCCTCCTGCCCACAGCCTCCCTCCGCTGGGGCAGGTACAACAAGGGGCAGAGACCGGGCACCAGCACAACCTGTTCTTCTCCATGGGATGCGTTTTCTTGGCATTCACAAAATCACTGCTAAAAGCAGCTCTTTCTCCACTATGGCCAGTTAGTGGTGCAGAGGCTGCTTCTCTGTCCTAATCCCTTAAGGCATCGAAGCACCTTGAGAGGAGCCACAGCTGAGGTGTCCTGCACCCTCCCTGATGGCCCCGGGGACAGAAGTCATCACTGCCCCAAGGCATTGTGAAGCTTGTACATATCCCCTGGCTGCTCTGAAGGGATGTCACAGCCTCGAAGGTCCTTCCCCATCCCGGGTGTCAGCATGTGCTCTACAAGGGACATGCCCCTCATTGCAGGGGGATTGGACTAGACGACCTTTGAAGGTGCCTTCCAACCCAAACTACTCTAGGATTCTATGAAGGGCTCTGGTGGGCTCCAACAGGTTCTGCAGCTCACTGAGGGGCTTTTCTATGGGAATGCTCAGCCTGCTTACTCTGGCTGGGACATGAGATCAGTTTAAAATCACTCAGGGAATGCTTTGGCCACTATTCTGTACTGCCCTTTCACTTATTGAGTGTGGACTATTTCCAAGCATCCCCTGCATGCCCTGGTCCACAAAAGGCACATCACTGACTTGCGCCAGTGCTCAGTGCTTTGCAGCATCCTGCCCCAATGGGGCGTTGGGTTTCTGCGAAATGTTAAACCAGTGCTTTGCTAGAAGAAAGTAATCTCAGAGCAGGTGAGAGCTGAAGAAGCCACTCAGGGCCAGCCTTTGCTTCACGTCAGCAGAACTGCTGTGCTGATCCTTACCTACTTGATGTAGATGTGACTCAGACTGAGCTGATACAACACAGGCTGATTTTGCAAGTTCTGAGAATCTGGGAAATACTCCAGGAAACCCTTGTGGGTGGCATGCACAGATTTGTTATCCCATTTGGATGTTACCTGCTTGCCTGGACCCTGTGCTAAGCAGGACTGCACGCTTTGTGATGGGTAGGTTAAGGGTCCTACTTCAGGATTGGGACTCTCATATGCCAGAATAATAAAAAATAGCATTCAATAGCAACAATACATCTGTTCAGAAATGCGTATGCTGTTGCATCACCATCAGCCTTCAAACATTGAAGGAACAGCTCATCCCGTGGCCAAAAGCACTGGTGTGCCAATAGGTCTGAGTTTCCACTAGAGGGTTGTAGTGCTGTATGGAAGCAGATGCGGTTACTGTAGCAGGAATATTGTGTGTACTCCAGGCCTTTGTCAAAAGCATCCTGCAATAGCCCAGCTTCCAGCAGTCTCTGATGTACACAGCTGCAAGCTGGTGCCGGAGCAACCTGCTTCCCTGCCTTCCCTGAAAAGCCTCTGGCATCCACATGACTCAGCACGGACTATATATATATGTACAGATATAGTAAGTAAGCACACTGTGTCCATGCGTACACATACACAGAAAACATGTTTATGTACCTGGGATTTTGATGCATGAAGAGCCACGTGGCGTGGTGGTGGAACGCTGTTGCAAGGAGCCAGGACATCTCTGGTGGAACGGGAGCCATCAGAGGGGGCTGTCACTTCTGCCACCAGTCAAGTCCCCAGGACTAATGCAGCTCAGTAGGTCCCAGTGCATTCATGTATATGTGACCCCAGTGTGCACCCGTACATCTTTTACAGTAGTGTATGTGGTTTTGCATGTGGATCTATAGAATCATAGAAGGGTTTGGGTTGGAAGGGACCTTTAAAGGTCATCCAGTCCACCCTCCTGGAATGAGCATATGTTTGCAGCTTTCTGAGTATCACAGAATCACAGAATGTTAGGGATTGGAAGGGACCTCAAAAGATCATCTAGTCCAATCCCCCTGCCAGAGCAGGAAAACTTAGGTGAGGTTACACAGGAAGGCGTCCAGGCGGGTTTTGAATGTCTCCAGAGAAGGAGAATCCACAACCCCCCTGGGCAGCCTGTTCCAGTGTTCTGTCACCCTCACTGAGAAGAAGTTTCTTCTCACATTTAAGTGGAAAAGTAGCTAGTGTGCAAAGTGCTGGCAACCATACTGCCCAGATCAGGGTGGTTTTACTGTCAAAACAAAAAACTGGCATTGTCTAACACAGTAGGGAAAGCCCAAATAGCACTGATGTTGCCTTCCTTTCACAGAAAGAGTGGGAAGGCAAATGCAACCACAGGGCTTGCCTGTAACATGGATAACACAGCATGATGTTCACAGAGAATTTACATAGTGACCGATTTATGCACCATCTGTTTATCTGTTACTATCACCATTTCCATTTATGGATAGATGGAAAATAGATTTTGCCTACATTTTCATATCTTTTGTTATCAGAAAAGCTTTGAGGAAGTAAGTAGGAGATATTCTTGCAAAATAAATTATTACAGCAAAAGATAGGCCTTATTTCCTTTGGAAGATGACCTCTTCTTACCTAAATACAGCCATGTAGAACCCAACCATCAAGTCAATACAGAGGCCTGAGAGTGCTATCCTAGATTATCTGACACAAAATAGACATTTGAGTCCTCTGCCATTTCTAGCTGGCTGGTGGAGTGCCTCTTCTCATGCGAGCAGGAGACATCAGAAGGAGGTGAAGTGAGCTGCTTCTTGCTAGACAGGACAAAAGGTATCAGATGAGACTCATCCAGCTGGGGACACCTGCGAGGTGGACACATTGAGTTGGAAGAGCTACCTCCCACAAGTTGTAGTCTCCATAAACAAGTCTCAGACCTCAAGGAGCCTAGACTGGCTGGAGGCCAGGGACTGTGGTGCTGATGAAGCATCTCCACCTCTGTGCTGAGTAACAGTGGTGGCAGCGTGAGCCTTCGGTGATACCAGCAATGCAGGAGATCTCTGTAACTCCAGCCCACAGGGGTTGCCTCCCTCCTCCTGCGGTGCTGTCATTCCTTAGCGGGCTGGCGCCGTGGGGCAGAGGGGTGGTGGGTCACCACCAAGGACGGGCAGGTGCCAACGAGCTGTGGAGAGAGAGGGTGGCAGAGAAGCACGGTGTGAAGCAGGGTTTGAAGTGTGTTACGGTGGTTCGAGAAGGAGGGGAGTGAAGGAACATAAGTGCTGTTCTTGGGAATAAAGTGCCTCAGCAGCTATAGGTTAGGAGGTTAGATTATATTTTTTAATTACTTATTCTAACCAGTAAGAACATTTATTAGCTAATAATCATGCAATAAATACGTTTATTACTAATCTGTCACATCTAAAATTCCTGTAGAAGATAAGAAAAAAAGAGGGGGTGTTATTTTGGCAGAGCGAATAGTCAGGTGCAGAGGAGAGCAGCCATGCGCAAGCATCTCTGCCCCACTGGGCAGCAACAAAACCCATCGGCCTTGGTGTGGTACGAAGGCAAGCAGCTTTCTGTGCCTGCTTTTGCAAACAGCTCTGCAAACCCTCTTCTCACGTAGCGAGGAGTCTCTGTCCCTCCCAAAGGAGTCATAAAATACAGCTTTATCCGTCCTGGATGTGGTAATCAGACAGGCTTAAGAGCTTAAGCACTCATAGGGTAGCAATGTTTTAAAAGATGGCACCGGCCTGTTTGCCTACCTTGATCTGTTTCTCTGATCAAACCGTTCCTTGCTACGGACTTGTAGGGGCACATTGTCAGTGATGGAGGCAGAAAACTGAACTTGCTAATAGAGAGGGAGCTGTTAAACTCGCACCGTTTTGAGGCGGTGCCCAGGGTGAACGGCAGCTCGCACAAAGAGCCCAGCCAGCTGCCAAGCCACAGAGCATTGAGATCACGCACCAGGCAAAGAAGATGGGAACAAACATATTTCGACCTTTTAGACTGCTTTATTAAACAAAGCCAAGTAATACAAAACCAACCCCACCGTCAATACACCAGCTCCTCATTCACACAAGACCCATTTCCACAGCGCTGGGAGAACAGAAAGGCTGAAGTGTAAATGAGATCAGTGTCGGGAGCATTAAGCACATGAATATTTATCAGGGAAGAACAGACAGGGGCAAATTTGCCACCCTCCTGCAGCAGCGGGAGCTTGGTCATCAACAAGTGGGAGGGCAAGGGCAGGTGAAGGGGCTGGCCCGTGCCTGTGCGTGGGCAGGGGCGAGCGGGACGCGGGCGAAAGGCGGCGCCTCTGCATGAGGGTAACTCCAGGGACCACCAGTCAGGAGCAATGCCGAGAGGCTCCTGGGTTTTGGGACAAAAGCTAAGCACAATGCGGTTATGAAGTGAGCATACAATGTCCCTTCCAGTCATGCAATCAGCTTGCAAGCTGCATTTTAAGGAAAAAAACTCTAAAGAATTAACTGCAAGTTGTTACCATTCTTTGGCCGTGCTGACTGGTCACGATAAATCTTTTTCCTAAAGGAAAAAGCAAGGTTAAATCAAACTACAAAGCCCATTCAGCATGAGATTTACAGCAATCTAAAAGGGTTACGGGTTCATTTCTTAAACAGTTGAATTATGGCTGCTTCTGGGTATCGATATATTAAGCATGCTGACCCCTCAGTGCTGCAAGGAGCTAGGGGATGAGCAGCAATGGAGAGATCGCACCGGTTATTGTTTTTATGTGCATTTCAAAGTCACTTCCAAAAAAGAAGATTAGATAGTAGTTGAGTATTCCAGCCACGGACATGAGGAACAGGAACAAAATTATGCGCTTTCCAAACAAGTGACCAGGAGTGCTGAGGAGAGAAAGGAGGGAAAGCAATTTGTTAATGTACGTCATCTCACATAAGAAATCCTCAGACTTCAGACTCTGCTGTTGAGAACGGCTGAAAGATGGAGGGCTCAGACAGAGGGGGCGACTTTCTATTCTGTCATGCAATGCAAGGCAGCTGCGAGCTCTTAAAGCCTTGTTTGCCTGGAGGGTTATTGCTCTCTACAACTGCCTGAAAGGAGGTTGTAGTGAGGTGGGTGTTGGTCTCTTCTCCCATGTAACAAGTAATAGGATGAGAGGAAAAGGCCTCAAGTTGCATCAGGGGAGGTTTAGATTGGATATTAGGAAAAATTTCTTTACAGAAAGGGTTGTCAGGCATTGGAACAGGCTGCCCAGGGAAGTGGTGGAGTCACCATCCCTGGAGGTGTTTGAAAGATACATAGATGAGGTTCTTAGGGACGTGGTTTAGAGGTGGACTTGTCAGTGTCAGGTTAACAGCTGGACTTGATAATCTTAAAGGTCTTTTCCAACCAAAATCATTCTGTGATTCTAAATACCATTTTCAGGATTCAGTTGATCTGGGTTAGGCCTCCTGCGCCCAGTGTAGGCTGCTGCTTACAAAAGTGGGTATTCAAAGGGACTTGTATGTCTTCTCACCCATCACAGGCTGTGGGACAACCTTTTCCCACATGTGTGCAATGAGCTTTATTATTGCAAAAGGAAGATCTTTTGCAAATAGCATCACAAACACACAAACGTGTGCATTTGGAGAGAGATCGTGAGCAGGAGCTGCTGATGCAGCCGCTCTGTTCCTGCGCCTCACCTGACCCTGCTGCCACTGCACCTCCCGTGCCTCCCGCAGCTCCTCGCGTGCACCCAGAAGACGGGGGCTTTCCTGCGCTGCCCCGTGCAAGCAGCTGCTGCAGGCGGCACCGGAGCTGTGCCTGGGGAAGTGGCAGCACTTGGCTGCACTGTCGCTGCATTCCAGGTTTTGTAAAGAGACTCCGCAAGTCCTTACCTCTGAGTCCTTTCCCCGAGGTAGCCCACAAAGTACTTCTGCCGCACGAGCAAGTACATCAGGCCAGCAAAGGCAGCGGGAGCTGGGTAATGGGTAAAACAAGGTGTTAAAACACCATCCTGGTGTACGTACTGTCCCCATCTGCTGCCAGGGCTGGACCAGGCAATGGGAACCTTTGGGATTAGCACTGGAAGCAGCGCAGAGACCTCTGCATGGGAAAAGGAGCACCTGCCTTGCCCTCACACCAGCTTTTCTGAGGAGTTTGTGGGTGTAATCCTGCCCACAGCTGTGCCCACTGCAGAAACCCAGTGTGGGTTCATGCTGGGCTCAGGAAGGAGAGTGCCCACTCAAGCACCGCTTTCACCAGAAATAAAAGGCAGTCAATAAATGCACTAGTCTAGGAGCAGGTGAAGGATTATACTGTGGTCCAATGCTCATTTCTGAGCACGTGAAAAGGGGCTTTACCTCTTTTCGCCATAATGCTAGCTTTCCCCACACCTGCAGGCAAAAGCCCCTCTTCTGGTTAAGAAGCTCCCCTCTTGCAGGAAGAATTGCCATAAGCCTGAGAAAAGTACTCATCTTAACTTTAGGACAACTCAAATTGCATTGAAGGGCATCATATTTAGAAATGCAAGCAAATACTCCTGGGCTGACCTCAGAGTTGCGAAGGGCTGGCAGCTCTGACAATTTGATCAAATGAGCCCATTTCCAGTGCTGAGGGTGTATAACACAGCATCCGGCATCCAAATGCTAAACCCACCTTGATGGGAAATGTCCCTGGCCCGGACTGTCCTGAATGGTGCCTGAGAACATGTCTGCTGGCATAAACCGTGCCAAGGAGCATGCTGCTAATTAAACAGCATGGGCAGCAGCAGAACAGCTGGGTGAGACTGGTCCCCCCACTGCAGGAGAATTTGCTCCCTGGAAGCGTAACCTCCACAGCTCCCACCATCCCTTGCTGAAAGCAGTGCAAGGTTGAAGGAGGGGAAAAAGGGATGTTACCTTGGCTGCAGAGAAGTCCAGCACACCAAAGCACGGCCAGGAACGTTGGGTACGCGTGTCCGCAGTTCTGGCTAGAAATGAATTTGTCAGAGAGAAATCAGAACATGGGGAAAACAGAAAAAAAAATCGACACATTTCATCAGCAAAGGATGGTGAGGGGTGAATCTGGGCTGCACTAATGCCGCTGCAGGTGGGCTTTTACCCCAGAACAGTGGGACGCCCCCGCCCTGCCCACAGCTGGCTGCGGTGTCCCTGCCCGAACACAATGGCTGCCTGGCCCACAGGTCGGCTTCCCTGCATCCTCGCGGGATAAAGGATGCCTTTGTTCTGCCTGATGAGGAAAACAAACCACTCCATGCACATGCTTGGCACCTGTGAAAGCCGCCTTCATCCTCTAACCTGTTCGATCATGGCATGTGAATAATAGATGCTGTGTGCTTTTTTTGGATTGGAAAATCCTTATAATTAAGTCATATTAATCAAGTTATTGCCATTGAAATCTGCATGAAACCAACAAAAGGAAAATCACACAGCAAATAGGAGTGTCTGACAGAGTTAACGTGTCTCTTTGCAGAGGAACAGGAATGAATCTGAAAGGCAGCACATGGATGTCCCATCCAGTTTCAAGCACATCGTCAATACTTCATGGGTAATAAAAAATATTTTATATTCTGCTCTCTTCTGGTTTGGAATTAATTTTCCCCTCTGCTCCCTCTGAGGGGATGTCAAAGACAAGAGGTGTGGTTGTGGTGGAGAACTGGAGATCCACGTGTCGAGGGAGCTGCTTGGGGACCGCGGGGTTTATACAAGCTCTGCCACCCACCTGCTCCTTGGCAACTCCGTGACTCTGTGTTGGCTCTCTCCTTTTGAGCCGCAGTGCCCTGGGGACACTGGCTGTGCTTGTATCACACTGCCAGCCTGAGCTACTGTTGGGTGAGTGGGCTCCCAGATGAAGGGACATAATACACGTAAAGGCTGCAATTCCAATATAAATACAAAGTCCAATATAAATATGAATACAGCAGCCAATGTCCAGAAAGGAGCTGGGTTCACTGACAAGCACGCTGGAGAACTGCAGGTCTAAACGTCACAGCAATGAATGCAGCAGTGGGACCGCAGAGCAAAGCCTTTGTTTGAGGGCATTCAGAATCCACCTCTGGACTCCAAGAGGGTTTGGATTAAACCCTGATAAAGAGAGAGACGATCCCTGCTTTGCCCCCACCAGCTCCTTGGGGCTTGCCTACTCACTTGGCGGTGTAGACACGGTCGAAAGCAGAGGATCCCAGCCGCTGGAACCCCTTGCTGCTGCACTGCTTGCTTTCGTGCTCCACTTTGCTAGCGAAAAAAGCTGTTAAAAAACCACAGAGAATTCAATCTGAGATGTAATTTGGAGATATTGCAGAAGCTGGGCTTTGTGGGCTCAGCTCCATTCTCACGAGCACCCAGGCTGGACAGCAGAAAGGGCCGCAGATGTGCGGAGGTGCAGGATGTGGCCAGCGTGCTCGCTCTGTCACCATGATGTACCCAAACCCTCTGTGCAAGGGCACAATGTGACATGACCTCAGACACCCCCACGAGTTCATATGTGACTGGCAGCAGGCTCTCACCTCTGAGCCCTGCTCCATCTCCACGCTGCACTTCTGTCTGCTGCAGAAGAACAGCCCAGACTCTGTCCTTTGTGCCCCCAGGAGGGGAAAAAGCTTTCTAGACAAAGCTGCCAAACCCAATTCTCACTCTCTGATGGAGCAGAGAGACAAGAGAGTCTCTTCTCCTTTAGTGATACCCATTTGCCACACCAGGGTCATCCTGCAGGGCTGGTTCACTTTCCAGAAAGGCCCATTGAAATCCTGGTCCTGATGGCTGATCACATCGTGTCCATATCGTGTGCGTCCTACTTTTAAGCAACAGTGTTGTGTCAGGGTGCTAGCTGCTGCAAAAATGCAGCACCTCAAAATAATGTATCATGTGCTTGACAAACATTTTATCTGATGACACTAAACCAGAGACCATCAATCATGTGTCTAAATGCACCAGACAGAGTCCTGACACACTACAAGCTGCAAGCTTTGGATTGTCATGCTTCCTATCTCAGTGTACCCAAATGACCTGCTGGTTTAGAATATTAGCCAAAGATATATATCTAAAAGATAACTCATCAGGAAAGACATTATTATAACAATAGAAGTGTAACTTGATAAGCTGCAGGATTTCATCCCTGGAATCTGAAGAGTCACCACTCCTTTCCCTTCGCTGGCAGTTTAAGTAGGTCTTTTATACTTCCATTACCTCCACTAAAAGCTGCTGAGTTTTTCACCTTCCAATATCGAGTGATTCCCTGGTACAGCCACCAAGAGCTCCCAGCATCTCCATCTGCATGCCCATCCTTTGGCATGGGGATATTAAACTGCCTACGGGATCTAAGAGGACCTAGTTGAAAAGGACTAGGCTAGATGGCAATTTTTTGTACAGTGCAAAGCGGCTGTGATGGGAAATCACTTCCTGCAGGTCTGGGACTGCATGGACTTGCTGGGATATGTAGCATACCTCCTCCCTTCCTTTTAGCATGTACATGAATTCACTAGGAGATGCCACAGCTTCAGAGAAAGCCAAGAGTAAGCAATATATTTCTCCTCCACTGTTGCAGGTGCTGCCACTTCCAAAATACCAGTGTGCCACTGCAGAGAGTCTCCACGATGCTGAAAGCCATCAGGCTGAACACAGACATGGCCAACAACGATGATGATCACTGAGGACAAGAACCTGGAGGTGCCAGTGGTGACGCTCCTGGTGCACAGTCTCTGGGGTGACGGCTGAGCAGGAATGGAGGTGCTGGGTCTGCTGAGAAGGATCTCGCTGTGGAGATCCAGGCATCTGTCCTGGAGGTTCTTGCCATCTCTGACGTGGTGTATGGATCCTTAGTCAATGGACTGGGCATTAGGGCAAAGGTCAGAAGTAGGATTACCATGTACACCTACACCATGGATGAAGAGCAGGCTTTGTCTCACTTCACTTCAGAGACATTGAGAAGTGTTGGAAAGATGAATGTTTTCCTTCTGTAAACAGTGGGTGACACAGCAAAACATAGGAAAGGCAACTCTAGAGGTCAATCCATCCCCCAGAGAAATACCAGCATGAGAGCAACAACCTCACTGAAGCACTGACCTTTCTCCATTGACTCAAGAAAGAGCTTAGATAACCATCTCACATGAGATGTCCACCTCTTTGCTAGAGAAAATTCCTGGGTCAATCGCCCCCAACCCACTGCAGCGGCTATATTTCCTTGGGACCATGTGGACCTCCTAGGATAGAGCAGTGAATTGGAAGGGAACCTGGTATCTCACCGTCATACAGAGAGGTAGAGCCTCTTGCTTCAAGTGAGCTTTTCACCCTGGAAGTGGCTCCCCAGTTCTGTGGCTCTTTATCCCTGTTGACCTCACATGCCCTACAGGCTCCCGAAGTCTCCCCAGAAGGCAGATGAAGAAGGGGGTCCCAGCTGCCTGAGACTCAGCTGGGCTGAAGCTCTGCAAACAACCAGAGCAGGGCTGACAGATCACATCCAGAGGCGGACTTTGCCATGGGTCTTTGCTCATGTTTTGGCAACGTTGGGCTCCTGTTAACCTGCCACTGGGGAAATGGGAGACTTCAGCATAAAGCAGCTTGCAACACCATGGTTATATTTCCTGCTCTTCACTCTGAACCCCAAAGCAAGAGGGCGGTTTCACAAGCTGGCATGAGATAAGTGAGAGAAGCAGGGCTGGAGCTGAGCTGTTTAATTCAGCTCAGCTGCACCAGGAGATGATGCCCTGAGGCTCCAGGGCTGCACAGTCTGCCCTGAGCCTGAACCACTGCAGTCCCACTCTGGTCAAGTTAATGTCCAAGACATCGGTCCAAGCCTGGTTGTTTCACAAGTTCATGCCAACAGAAACTGTGCACTGAAGCTCCAGTCTCGCAGTGCTGGCAATCGTGCAGGTTGCCCCTTCTTTCCATTGACTTAGTTTTGTTTCCTCTGTCCCAATCTGCTCAGTGGTGACCCTTGATTTGCCCTGAAAGCTGCTAAACTGCAACATCTCTCTGATGCAAAACCAAAACCTAAAGCTGTACGTGTCACTCAGCAGCATCCGGCCAAACGAGTCATTCTGTAGGACATGGGCATTCCTGACATGAACAAGGTGACAGTAAACGGATGTCAGACTGGGGCAGCACCACAGCCCACCTGCAGCTTCGGGAATAGCAGCATTCACACAAACTGTTTTCTAATTCTGCACTGAATGCAGAAAAGCCTATAAACCTGAACTGACATGGTACCGACTTCACGTACTTAAAGACAGTCAAGCAGATGCCCAAGTGCTTTGCTGAACCAGAGCCATAGCAAGAGTCCAGTACAACCGACATCCCTTGACAAGCATTTCTACTGCCTTAAGTATTGCATTCATCACAGGACTGCATATCAGTAGGGTCTTTCTGGACAGAAAGCTTGGGAGGAGGAAATCAGATGACGTAAGGTCTGAAATCGTGGTTTAGGGCTGTGGGCCACTCGTGCTTGGCATGCTAAGTCCTCTGCCAAGCGCCACGCTGCCAGTTTGCAGCAGTTGGGTCAATAATCTCAGAGACAGATTTCTATGAGGTGAAAGTGCGTGTCAGGCTGGAAGGCAAATGCCTGAGTTTCGGAGTGAGAGGAAAAAACTGTATATAAAGTCATCTGGTTAAATAGCAAGAAAGGTATATTTGACACATTTTTTTAATTACAATGTGTGGTCTGATCTCAACGTGCCATATTCTGGTGATGTCACACACTGTGAATTTACCAGAGAACAGCATTGGGTTAAATGACGTGACATTTAGTGCCTGTGTCAAAACTAAACCAGCCCGCATCTCTTTTTTTCTCTCTGGCAGCCAGGCTCATGCTGGGGCTCCCACCACTTCCCCTCTCTGCAGCAGGCCAAGAATAGCCCATTTCCTGGGATCGAACGTGGGGTTTGTGCTCAGTGGGAATCTCCCATTCGTACTAAGAAGCCTTCACAGAAGATTCCTAACACTTGCATCAGCCCCTCATTCCTCTGCCGACTCTCCCTGAACCTGGGAGATCTCAGTGCAGCTGGGGCAAAGCTCACTCGCTTCTCTGTTTTCTGGGCTGAATTTCCGCTAAAATTATTAAGATGATGATCAAGTTAAAACCAGATTTGCACAAGAGGGAAACTTGTTGTTTTGTTTTTAAAATCCTGAAGAATAGTAGGGCCTATAGAGGTCTGAATAAGAGCTAAAAAGGAAACTTCTCTATCGCAGGAAACGCGCAGTGTTCTTGGAACCGCAGTTAATTGAGATTAGTTGAACTGTAGGACCTGGAGATGCAGGAAAGCAGAAGAGCTGCCTGCCCACAAATAACCCAAACAGATGCCTCCTATGGGTTGATGTGGTTTTTCCCCTTTCACCCATCGCACCCGCCCAGGGCCCTGGCCCCTGCCCATGACAGCAGAGCTCTGGCTGAAAACTGCCCACATTAGAGATTTTAGCCACGAAAGGAGGTCTCAGCCATCAAATCTAAATGCATATTGTCACAGGGAACCCCAGCACACTATTCCTTTCATCGACTGACATATGTATAAGAAAATCTCTCTAGATTATCACAAGAGTAGGACCATGTGATTGCCAAGAGACCGCAACAACAGCATGCAAAATTATGTGCTTAGAAGATAATTTCTAAAGCAAAAATCATGCCTAAGCACACATGCGCTTAGAACCACTTATCTTTCCAAAGATCAGATCAACACATATCATACTGAATTTTTCTCACCAACTTTCTAGCCCTTAAATAAATGCTTATTCTTGTCTTACCGTTCTGGACAACACTTATCAAGGTGACGATGGCGAGCAGGACAATGCTTCCCAAGGTTTCCTGGTCCATTTTGCGAGCGGGCTGTCAGGGTGGATGGTGCAGTCTCGGCGGCAGCTCAGCCCTGCAAGCACAGAAGGAGGAAGTGAAGGTCTTTCTAATCTTGAATCGTGAAACGCTTCCTATGGCTTCACAGGAGAGTGACAGCACCCTGCCCTCAGTGCTCATCAGAACAACACAGCCGCAGGCTCACTCTCTCACTCATTACACACAGATGAAGCCCAGAGAAACGAGATAATACGTCTGTGATCTAAGAGGATACGTGATGTGGAAAGATATCTATTGTTTGCAGAGGAGCAAAATTACAACCCTGTGATCAAAAGTCTTTCTGAGCATTTGGCTAGCTGTGTGGAACACTGGAAAGACTGGAAGAGACCAGCCAGGTTCTTGTCACATCATTGCCTGCAAGTGCCCGATCGCCACGCAGGAGCTGGGAGGAGAAATAGTATCGGTGAGTCTCAATAACACTGCTGCTCTCAGACATGTGCCCTCCCTGGTCACAACTCCGCCAGCCTCACCAGTGAGGAGATCCAGCAACTCCAGGTCACAAGGAAAAGCTCCTGATCCATCTGGAGTATTTGAACAGGCAGCACACAAATGCTATGAGCATCGCTGGTGGGTACAAAAATAAGCCTTTCATTACCAGGGATGTATCCTGTATCCTAGCCCCTACAAATAACTCCCTTGAAGACAGTGGCAGCTGCCAGCATTCAGCATTTTACAGCCTCAGACTTCAGAGTTGTACCTCAATTTTCAGTAGTCCAAGGCCAATACAACTGAACATAAATGCTGTAGGGTGTTCTTATCTCAGTTTCAACCCAATGACAGGGATGGCAGGGAAGCACAGGCTGGGGTGTTGGATGGCTGCAGAAACTCCCACAGCTTCTGTCAGATAGCTGGAAATCACAGAATCACAGAATAGTTGGGGTTGGAAGGGACCTCTGGAAATCACCTAGTCCAACCCACCTGCTAAAGCAGGTTCACCTAGAGTAGATTACACAGGAATGCATCCAGGCAGGTCTTGAATGTCTCCAGAGAAGGAGACTCCACAACCTCTCTGGGCAGCCTGTTCCAGTGCTCTGGCACCCTCAAAGCAAAGAAGTTTCTCCTCATATTCAGATGGAACCTCCTGTGCTTCAGTCTGTGCCTGTTGCCTCTCATCCTATCGTTGGGCACCACTGAAAGGAGTCTGGTCCCATCCTCTTGACACCCGCCCTTGAGATATTTATAAACATTTATGAGATCGCCTCTCAGCCTTCTCTTCTCCAGGCTGAACAGACCCAGCTCTCTCAGTCTCTCCTCATAAGAAAGGTGCTCTAGGCTCCTAATCATCTTCATAGCCCACCACTGGACTCCATCCAGTAATTCCTTTTTCTTCTTAAACTGGGGGACGCAGAACTAGACGCAGTACTCCATATTTGGCCTCACCAGGGCAGAGTAGAAGGTGAGAAGAACCTCCTTTGACCTGCTGGTCACACTCTTCTTAATGCATCCCAGACACCATTGGCCTTCTTGGCCACAACGGCACATTGTTGACTCATGGTCAACCTGTTGTCAACAAGAACTCCCAGGTCCCTCTCTGCAATGCTGCTTTCCAGCAGGTCCGCCCCTGACCTGTACTGGTGCCTGGGGTTATTTCTCCCCAGGTGCAGGACCTTGCACTTGCCCTTGTTGAACTTCATTGGGTTTCTCTCTGCCCAGTCCTCCAGCCTGTCCAGGTCTCGCTGAATGGCAGCACAGCCTTCTGGTGTGTTGGCCCTTCCTCCCAGCTTGGTATCATCAGCAAACTTGCTGAGAGTGCACTCAGTCTCTTCATCCAGGTCATTGATGAATAGGTTGGACAGGACTGGACCTAACACTGACCTTTGGGGAACCCCACTAACCACAGGCCTCCACCCAAGCTCTGCACCATTGATCACAACATTCCTGAGCTCTGCAATCCAGCCAGTTCATGACCCATCTCACCATGCATTCATCCCGCCCGCCCGCGCTTCCTGAGCTTAAATCATCCTCACCCAAAGTGCACATCACTCGCTGACCCTAACTGCTCTTTTTTGCACATATTCTGATGGGGAAAAGCCTTATGAAAAATGCTTACCTTTAGTAGCAATTTAACACTAATAAAAGTAATATTTTCACTGGAGTGAGCCCTGGCCAACTTTTGCCCGATCATCTCTCTGTCTGTCTTTATTCCACCACATGCTACCCAGAAGGTCTGAGTGCTGCCTCACGTCCAAACCATGGCCAGATGACTGGCTGCCTCTCGGTAGGTGGGGCATAGCCTGGTAGGAGTTCCCAGCAGGAGACAAGCTGCATCTTGTTTGATGGGGACACGTTTTCCTACAAGGGTGTTTTTATCTAGTCTCTCTATCATGCAAACTAGTATCATCTGTACTATTAGATATGGAAAACTCTCAGGTACTTTGGGTACAAGCAAATATACAGACACACTGGCTGAGAGGTAGGCGATTAGCATTGTGAGTTGTGACCTACTGTTAACTTACTAGGAAAAGGTTGTCTTTCTGGGAGTCCTTCCCTACGGTCCATGCAGACACAACTGTGTGAGAAGCAAAGCCATAAATACTATCTAGGTTTATCTAGGTTTAGATTTGGCCTGTGATATTTTCTCCAGATTTTTAACTCTTGGCAGATTTGCTTTGGGGAAAAAAAGAAAAAGAAAAAAAAAAGCAAGCACAACAGCACTTTGAGAATGCTTTTATTCAGACTGAAGTTCTCTTTTCCCCAAAAAACCAGTTGTTTCTTACTTGAGTATCAAAGTTTATGTTTTGTGGTCTACTGAGCACAGGATCATAGCTAGTATTTAAGGATGGTAATTAATGCTAAGCTTCTACTAATTTTCCGAGGAGGAAAACTCATCACCTAGAAGCAGTTTCAGAGTTAAGTCGAAAAAAGGACTATTATCCAAGCAGAGACAATGCTGTGACCCTGAAGAAAGGACCTGTGCATGGACATGGGCAGGCAGGAGGGAGCTGCTGACCGGAGCAGGCGAAGGACACGGCACAGGTCCTTGGAACATCTGCGGCAGGACACTCCACGTCGTCCCCCAACACCAGGAACTGATTCTTCTCTTTCCTCTGCCTGTTTCATGTGGCTATAAACCTACCAGGCAGCTCGCAGCTTGCTGTTGATTCATAAGGGACAGTAAAAGTAGATGAACCTTCTCTGAAATCTGTTCCAACTTGCCACAAAAAACGCACACACCTCCGTGATTTAAAGACTTCCCAAAGGTGCTTCAGTTTGGCAGGAGTCTCATATTAAAGAGCATAGGAATCAGTCTGCTAGGTTTGAACTTACCATAATGCAAAATACCCCTAAACATACCGGGCGTTTCTGCCAGCAGTTTTTCAAGCCGGCTGACCCGGGCTCCCAGCCTGCGCCTCATGTGCTGGCCAGGTCACGAGAGCTGGGCTGCCAATGCCTTTGCCTCCTCCTCGTCCTGCTCCTTGTTTTCCACCTCTTTGCTTTCCTGCAGCTCAGTGCCTCTCACTGCATCTCCATCCCCGCTTTGCTATTTCTGCTCTGCCCTTTCCAATCCCACCTGTCCCCTGGCACCGCTCAGCACCGCAGGACCAGCCAGCACCACCGGCGCTTCACTGGACTCACTCCAAAGTCATCCCTCACGTACACGTGGAGGAAAATAGGTGTTCACCTTCATCCTCCCACCCTCTCCCCCACCCCCCCAAAAAAATCAACCAACTCCAGGGCTTGTTAAGCTGATTTCTGAGTGTATAGGGAGAAAAAAAAGAACTCTGCCGGTGATATTCTATTCGATATGGCTGCCTTGAAATAAGAAGTGCAGGTTTTCAGACGGGTTTTTTTAAGTGCAACACTACTCTGAGGGCTCTGCTTAAGGAAAAGCAGAAGAAACCAAGAGAGTATGAGAGAGAGAGAAGAAGACCTGTCCCTTAACCAAGGTAGAGAAACACTGTTGTAAGTATGGTCAGACAGAGCAGAAATACCTTGCCAGGGTGGGGAGAGAATATATAGTATGTTCGCCTTGGAGCTGGAATAGCTGCAGGATGGAAGGAGTTTCTGGCAATTTTTTTGTAATTTGGGGAATGGCCTTGGCAAGAAAGGGCTAAGGTGGAGCAAAAATGACTCTTCAAACAGTTTCTGCCATACCTGCACATTAAATTGTCCCCACTCCCTGAGACCTAAACATCTGGGCATCTCTTGCCTTCCCTTTTGTGGGATACACACAGGATCACTGTCTGGGTCAGGCAAAGTTGGCCCCACCTGAAAACCCTGTCCATCTGGGAGAAAGATTGGTGCAAAACACCTCCATCATATCCCACTTGGCCATTTGAAATAGGAGATTTTCTCAAGTAGGAAAAAAAGGAAAGGGAGTAGGGATGGCAACCTTGATGAACAGTACCTGCATTTGCTGTAACCCCCAGCTGTGGTGGGTGCTCTCAAGGCACAGGTAATTCTGTGCTTCAGCAGCTGCTGTCAGCCCTTCTGCTTTCTGCATCGCTGTTTGACAACCACATCTTCCTGTCTGAGCAAGATAACCTTGACACAGCAAGCCACGAATCTCAGGAAAATGTGCAAAGCCAGCAAGCTTTTCCAGTTGTGCTGCAAGGCTTCCTGCACATTAATCTCCTCCTCTGGAAATCTTGAACAGCCAGTCAAAATAATCCTTTCATAGAATTGCTTTCATACTGAAGAGGAAAGGACTGGGAACACAGATCTATAAATATCTTTTGGGATGCTCATATCTCATCTCATGCACTCTGCTCAGTGCTTAGCTACAAGGACTCTAACAAAAGTGTGTGTTCTAACAAAATAAAAGCTGTTTCTGTGAATTCCTGTATATGAATGTCAGGTAACATACAGCCATCATACTTTATAAATGCAACAGAACACAAGACCCTTGGACTGGTTGGTTAAAATTAGCATCGTGCTTTGCAAACTAGCAGCACCACAGAACCACCAAACATACAGTACATATACATACGTGTGTGTGACTACCTGCCATCACATCAGTTTGCTCCAGCATGGCATCCTTTCCGAAGCCTGACAAAACCCCAAAGGACAGCATGAACAGAGCTGGAAATGTGAAGTGCAACATGAAGAAAAGGGCAATGCTGCAGTTTTCTAAATGCTGTCTTCAATTTGGATGGCCAAGAGAATGAAACCACGGGAGCAGAGAGCTGCCTTGAAAACTCTTCCTTCTCCACATTTCCCAGACTTTTAGAAGAATAGAATAGAATAGAATAGAATAGAATAGAATAGAATAGAATAGAATAGAATAGAATAGAATAGAATAGAATAGAATAGAATAGAATCATAGAAGCACTTTGATTTGAAAAGACCCTTAAGATCAACAAGTCCAACAGTTAACCTAACACTGCCAAGTCCACCACTAAACCATGTCCCTAAGAACCTCGTCTAAATGCCTTTTAAACACCTCCAGGGATGGTGAATCAACCACTTCCCTGGGCAGCCTGTTCCACTGTTTCACAACCCTTTCCATGAAGAATTTTTTCCTAATATCCAATCTAAACCTCCCCTGGTGCAACTTGAGGCCATTTCCTCTTGTCCTCTCACTTGCTACTTGGGAGAAGAGACCAACACCCTCCATGCTACAACCTCCTTTCAGATAGTTGTAGACAGCGATAAGGTCTCCCCTCAGCCTCCTTTTCTCCAGGCTGAACAGCCCCAGTTCCCTCAGCTGCTCCTCATCAGACTTGTGCTCCAGGCCCCTCACCAGCTTTGTCGCCTCCTGTGCACTCTCTCCAGCACCTCAATGTCCTTCTTATGGTGGGGGGCCCAAAACTGAACACAGGATTCAAGGTGCAGCCTCACCAGTGCTGAGTACAGTGGCACAATCACTTCCCTGGTCCTGCTGGCCACACTGTTCCTGATACAGCCAGGACACCGTTGGCTTTTTTGGCCACCTGGGCACACTGCTGGCTCATGTTCAGCCGGCTGTCAATCAACACCCCCAGACCCCTCTCTGCCAGGCAGCTTTCCAGCCACTCTTCCCCGAGCCTGTAGCGCTGCCTGGGGTTGTTGTGACCCAAATGCAGGACCCGGCACTTGGCCTCGTTAAACCTCCTACAACTGGCCTCAGCCCAACGATCCAGCCAGTTCAGATCCCTCTGTATGGCCATCCTACCCTCCAGCAGATCAACACTTCCACCCAACTTGGTGTCATTTGCAAACTTACTAAGGGTGCACTCAATCCCCTCATCCAGTTCATTGATAAAGAGATTAAACAGAACTGGCCCCAATACTGAGCCCTGGGGAACACCACTCGCGACTGGCCACCAACTGGATTTAACTACATTCACCACAACTCTTTGAGCCTGGCCATCCAGCCAGTTTTTTTACCCAGGAAAGAATATGTCCATCCAAGCCATGAGGAGTCTGTTTCTCTGGGAGAATGCTGTAACAAACAGTGCCAAAGGCTTTACTAGAGCCTAGGTAGACAATATCCACAACCCTTCCCTCTTCAGCAACCAGTCACCCTGTGACAGGAGGAAATACACAGAATCACGAGGGGTTGAGGTTGGACGGCAAGCTGGTAGGTCATCTGGTCCAACTCTCCTACTCAAGCAGTGCCACCTACAACTGGTTGCCCAGGACCAGATTGGTTTTGAACTTTTCCAAGGATGGAGACTACACAACTTCCCTGGGCAACATACACCAGTGCTTGGTCACCCTCACAGCCAAAAAGTGTTTCTTGATGTTCAGGATGAACCTCCTGTGTCTCAGCTTGTGCCCATTGCCTCTGGTCCTGTCACTGGGCCCCAGTGAAGAGAGCCTGGATCCATCCTCGTTGCCCTCCCCCTCCAGGTATTCATACACATTGATAGGATCCCCCCAAGCCTTCTCTTCTCCAGGTTGAACAATCCCAGCTCTCTCAGCCTCTCCTCACAGGACAGACACTTCAGTCTCTTCATCATCTTTGTGGCCCTTCACTGGACTCTCTCTAGTATGTCCCTGGCTCTCTTGTGCTGGGAACCCCGGAACTGGACCAGCACTCCAGGTGTGGCCTGACCAGCGCTGAGTAGAGGGGAGCGGTCACCTCCCTCGACCTGCTGGCAGCACTTCTCCCACTGCAGCCAGCATGCCATTTGTCACCCTTGCTGCAAAGACACATTGTTGGCTCACGTTTAACATGGTGTCCATCAGGACTCCCAGGTCCTTTTTGGCCAAGCTGCTTTCCACCTAGGCAGCTCCCAGCATACATTGGTGCATGGGGCTGTTCCTCTCCAGGCGCAGGACTTAGCACTTCTCCTTGTTGAACTACCTGAGGTTCCCGTTAGCCCATTTC